>NC_142923.1:3072727-3380000 GCF_054131065.1 Drosophila arizonae
CACACACAAAGACGCCGAACTGCTTGTATTGATACCCATTGAAAGGGAAGGGAATAGGGTATATAAGCTGTCAAGTGGTAATATGCGGAGTGCAGTTGTCTATGTATACATATATAGAACAGACATACCCTTACAAATGCAGTTCTGCAACTTTTACTGCGCATTGCCCAGTCGTGCATACCCTACTACAGCTCTCTCTGTTTCTAATATACTATTATTGTTATGCTTGTTGCGTTGTCTTCCAACTGGAACAGGAAGATCTTCCCATACGCAATTCGGGGTTGTTTCGCTCCCTCTCTCTCTCGCTCTCTCTGGCGACGCACTTTGCAATCAACAAAAGAATCATAAGAAAAGAAAAGAGGAAGCAGAGAAAAAAATCCAAACAAATCAAATTACGCAATAGCCACAGTCATAGCAGTCGAAGCTGCATTTGCAATCTCCAAAAATAAACCAAAATTGATCGAAACAAAACACGAAAAAAATAAATAAATAAAATATTATATTTAATTGTTATATTTTTCTGGTATTTCAACTAATTGACCTTGTGCACTATTTCGATATGACAAAAAAAAATGTATATAACAATATTATAAACACGAGTCATTTCTCAAGCGTTGCAGTTCATGAAGCGAGTTCTCTTGCCGTCTCGCTTGCACTCGTCTCTGCGCCTTGTCTCCCCATCTCTTTTGCTCGCACTTCAATTTGATTTGAATGTCAATTGATTCAAGCAAATGACGCATTTCATTATAAGCTGCCAGATTTGTGTTCTCATTTTCTTTTTCGGCTTCATTAACTATTTCTAAAATTTTACAAATATATATATTTTTTTTCTACTTATTTCTAGCCTCTTCCAATCGTCGCTCGCTTTGCTGCATAAGATAAAATAGATTTGAATTTTAATATTTTCTCACATCATTCGATTTGTTTATCTACCGCCTCATCCCTGCCCTTGTAAAACCGTCTACATAATAGGAACAGTAACACGGATAACATCACTGCGAACACAAATACAAATAGTAATGTCTCCAATAGCTTTTTCATATCATGATAAGTGAGATCCGCCTCCTCATCGAAATATCGATAAAACAACATTTGTTTTGATTTTGAAATTAATGTTTAATAATTTGTGTACTAAAATATTTTACAATTTTCAATATTTTGATATAGAATTCAGAGTAAAAAAAGATGATGATTGAATATCGAATCGTAGAGTAAAATAAATGGAGAGCAGAGCTGAGTTGGTGTTTAGAACAAGACTGAGAATCGAGTAGAAGGGTTTGTCATATGCAAACATTTCTACTACTATTTTCCATATGGCTAATATTTCTACTACTATTTTGCATATTACGTTGAAGTGCTTAAGAATCGTCGGTTAGAGTAGACGTCAAAGAGATAATTTAAGAATCGAGTAGAAGAGCACTACTCATCACGTGTGTATGAACACCGCTTCGATTTGGAGCTCTTTAAAAGTCAGTCAAGATTATACTTGGCCATAAAATAGAAATTCATAATAATCTAAAAGTTAAAATAATTAATAAGTCGAACTCGTCTACGCTAACCCAAAACGGCTTTACGTAAATCAGAGACTAATTTTAAGAAAATATTTCCTTATAATTCAATTCCCAACGACTTTTTGCTGCTCCAAGCTTTGAGCTTTTTGCTTTCGTTAATGTGGACCAGAAATCTGAACTCATTCAACAATTTGGAGCATTCATAAAATGTGGGCGTGACTACATGCCGAGTCTCTGCTCGATTTTATGCTTGATTACGCTGGGGGCTCGATTGCCGCACAGTTTTCAACAAACTGTCAAACAGGATCGCTGTACTTGACAGTCTGTGCAGACAGACAAACAAGTTTCTAATACATACATATACATATAGTATGTAAGTATTACACATGTTGCATATGCGATTTCTGGAATTAAGGTGAATAATCTCCACATAATTTGTCTAAGAATAGCGGCGAAAACAAAGCCATAACCAAAGGCGCGAGTGCAGCTCGAGAGTTGCCTTTGGGGCCCACCCACTGCGCTTGGCATTGCATAAAATGGGGGGCGTGTCAGCCATAGGGGGCCAATTGGCGGATAAATCATTTGGAATTATGTCTGCTCTTATGGCATGCCGCCAAAACATGTCAAAACATCATCAACAATGCAATGGATTGCATATTGAGTAACTCGAGCCCTCCAGCATAACCTGTTGATAATAGCACACATGTGCATATATAATAGTATGATATAGCATCTATTATGTGAATTGAATAATTGCAGCTGACGTTGCAGTTGAAGGGCCTGGCACAGGCTGCTTTGACATAATATCTTAGTTAATATTTGGCATATGCAATATGCGATAAGGTAAACAAAATGCAAAAGCGTCAAAAGAAAGAAAATATCTCAAGTCGAGCTAGATTTCCCCCAAGTTAAAATCTCGTTACTCTTACAGTGAAGCAACATTTTCATATATATAAGTTTATTTTTTTGTAACTCTTGAAAATAATGCTGTTGCTGGAAATGCAAGTGCATGGTAATAAATGATGCTACAGTCAGACAATGTAAATGAACGACATTTCGGGGTGTTTTCCGCTACGGTGAGCAGAAGCCGCAATGCGCTCAAACATTGTGTGTTAATGTAGATAATGATATATATCTTTGAGATACGCTTGCCATGACGCAATTACGAGCTGTAATTACGACTGCCAGACTTGGAGTTTGTTATTGTTTTGGTATTACGCAAACAAGAATCTAAGCACATTCCAATCAAGAGCCGAGTTAGAAAGAGTCGAAAAAAAAAACAGAGATCTATTATAATAATAATTAGCATGGGAAATTGGTTCAACCCTTTGATGCACTTACAAAATGTGAATCTGAATCTGAATTCGAACTCGAGTTAGTTTGCTTCTTTCACTGTGGGAAACTGCTCGAGTCGGATAATGCATAGTTACCTGCAAATAGAAGAGAAGAGAGAAGTGTATTAGTTGTGTAATCTGTGTACAGTAATGAAAAATTAAGATTAGTTTAACACAAGAACTAGTTCATTGCTTTTGTAATGCTTTTCATTAATATTCTGAATTTATTCTCTCTGTGAACATATACTAAAAGAATCATATATGCTGAATAAGCAATTAGAAAGTAATTCATTCTTTTAAACAGTTCTTAGTTCAAAACTTAAAGTTAAGTCTTAAAGTTTTTAGAATTGGAAATACTAAGTACGCACTTTTGATAAAGCAGTTTTAACTGTAGATTAGTTCACATGAGTGAACTTTTGTGAATCAGTTGTTAAACAGATTTAAAAGTAAATTTGTATAAAATGAGCAATAAGTGAACTAGCTCATGTGAGCGAGCTTTTAGGTAATAATAAGTAATTAATTATTGTTCATTCTTAAGCTGCAAAATTTATAGCTTTAAATCAATGGTTTTATAATTAAAGATAGAGAAGCTCAAAATGAAACATAGTTCATATGAGCGAGTTTTTATGAATCAGTTTATAGAAAATGTGATTCATATTTAGGTCATATTGTAAAATTTTAGGTCTTAAATAACTAAAATTTATTTCTTTTAAATGTAAACAAGCTCGATAGATGAACTAACTCATTCGAGCAATGTTTTATGAACTAGTTTGTTGTTCAAAGCTCCATATGTAGAGTTTTTCAGTTCTTATGCCTAGACTTAGGCAGGTTCAGCAAGTAAACTAGTTCATATGAACGAATCTTAATGGACTACAGGGAATACAGTAAGACTCTAGCGGTGCATATATCTGATATACATCCTGCTAAACGTAAACATATCTTCAACTCATCTGAAACTTTAATAGAGGGTTCCATTACCTTCACCCTTGACCCTTGTGGCGAAACCTGTCAGTTGTAGCGACACCACGTGTTGTGCCTCGTCTCTCTCTCTCTCTCTCTCTCTCTCTCTCTCTCTTTGGGTGTGTGCATTGCTCAAACCCAATTAAAAATGTCAGAGAAAATGGAAATACCTGTGAGGTAGTTAGCAGTTAGCGCACGCAGTAAATATTCATCACGCCAAACCCGAAAGGCTGAATGTATGTGATGCTGCGTCGCTGCCCGCACTTCAAATCGAAAGCTGAATTCGAACCCCGAGACCCGAATCCTTTTCACAGCGCGTCACACAGTTTAACTTTTCATTTCGCGGCTGAGATGGACAGCAAAACGCAGAACTCGGACCAGAGGGGGTTAAAAGGGTGATCGGCTGGGGCGGTGGAGCGGAGGTCGCTCTGGGTTGGAGCTCTGTCTGTTGCTTATCAGCTGGAGACAGCGTGGAATGCATTGTGAACGTGGAACAATTGCGTTTGTATGTTTTCTCTCTCTCTCTCACTCTCTCTCTTTCTCTTTGGCTGACGAGTCAGCAAAATTAAAAAATAGGCAGAGTGGGTGGCTTGGTATTCACAAAAAAAAAAAAAGAAACAAACAGGCTCAGGCACACACATCTTTCTCTCCTTCTCCCTCTCCCTTTCGCTCTCCCACTCTAATTTCTGCTTTTCATTCTGCGAATTCAAATGTCACACAAGGATCGAAAGGTACGCATGGCCAGTTTGGCAGGCAGCCGCCGTCGACCACCCCCCTACCCCCCCCCCCTCGAGCATGCCCTACTCCTGCTAAGTCTCTCACTCTCTGTTATCCTTGCTTTATTGCAAAAACACACACAGAGCACAGCAAACGAGCCTGGACATGGCAAACAGCAGCTGCTTGCCCGCTGCTGAACGGCAAAATCTAATAGAAGTAACAGGCGGGCAGGCAGACAGTGAGCCGAGTCCTGTTCGAGTCCTGGCCGCATTGAACAAATGCCTAAAAATGTCACTGCGAGCCGCACGATAACTACTCTGAATTGTGGGCGGTGTGTGTGTGTGTGTATTTTAAGGGGGCGTGGCCGGGGCAGAAACAGCAGCAGCAGCAGTTGGCGCTGTAGTTGGGGCAGGATACGTTCAGCTGCACAGTTACCTTAGCATCCTGCTGCTGCCGCTGCTGCCTCCCCAATTTTTTTTCTCTCTCTTGTTTCAATGCGTCTGGCGGGCGGCTCAACTGCGTGAGTTGGTGTGTGTATTTTTATTGTATATATCATTGATGAATATGCCGATAACAAATCTCAATCAAATGTCAAAAAGGTAACAGGCAGGCAGGCTGACTGGCTGGCAGGCCTAGACAGACGCGAGCGCTGTCCTGATTGTCCTCGCTGTCCGCGCTGTCCGCGCTGTCCTTACATGCGGTAATGTTGCAATTTTCACGCAGCACACGTGGCGTATGCGCAATTGTTTTGCCAGCTGTGTGACACGCAACTGCCTTACAAGCAATCTAGCCTACACTCTCCTCTCTCTCCCCCTCTCTCTCAGTGGTTGTGACAGCTAAAATTGTCTTTTCGATTTGCAGGCTGTCAAAAAGTTTAAGCAGCCATTGAGGGAATACCCCTGTTAATATGCATTTCATGGCTTTCGCTCATGTTTTATGCGGGCTGAAACTGTCAAAGCGTCTAAGTTGATTAACGAGAGCTAATTGAAATGGCTGCCAGATGTTAGGCTTTCCAAATGTGCGAAAATGTACAGTTATGTAATGATATAGGACTATATAGGCTTGTATAGCTTAGTTTGATAAGAGTCAAGAAGAGAAGACAGAGGCGAGAATAAATACAGAGAAGAGAAGACGAAGAAGAAAAGGCAGACAAAGAGAGGAGTACAGATAAGAGATAGGAGATAGGAGATTGAAGTCACGGGAGAGTAAACTAAAGTTGAAGAAAGAAGAACAGATAATTGAAATTGAAGATGAAGGAACAGAAAAGAATATCAAAAAAGTGAAATAAGTGAAATTTAATGGGAATGACAAGAAGAGAGACAAATCTTAAATTGAAATAGAAGGCGACAGAAGAGACAAGAGAAAGTAGATAAAAGAAGAGAAAAGCTAAAGGAAAAAGAAAAATTAAAGCAATAGGAGAGAATGCAAAATATGAGAAGAAAAGAAAGGATAAACTAAGAAATGGAAAGTTAACAGTCCCCTTCTCTCCTTCTCCTCTCTCTATCTCTCTCGCTCTCTCTCTCTCTTCTTCTCTATCTTTCTATCCACCCCTCCTCTCTCCCACACCCACTCACGCATTTCCCATTTTTGGTGCATTTATCCAGATTTGCCTTCACTTTCAATATATTTCCCATATTGTTGTCCATTTCCCAGATATTCCAGCCCTCAGCTTTAATACGGATCTGAAGTACGACGCTTGTCAGGGGCTTTCAGGCACTCAGCCGCTGCTCTTCAAGTGCTTCATATAGAGAGGCTTAGCGCACTAATTGACAAGCAAGCAACAATATTTACGTACTCCAAGTCCAAACATTCTAATCAAATGCACAAAGGCTAAGAGAACAACAACAGCAGCAGCAGCAGCAACAACAAAATACAATAAAAATACTAACAAAACCCAAAAAATACCAAAAAGCAATGTGCAGCGAGGAAAAAAGAAGGCGGGGCATGAGGCTGGCAAACAAAACACGAGGCCTATCTGCAGGCTCACAGGACATGCAGCTGTACAAGAAGCCATTCGAACAAAACAAAACGGCAAATTCATCAAAGTGAGCCCCACTTCCATGACCCCCCCCCCCTTCTGCCCCCCTTGACCGACGCCCCTGTCTGTCTAACTGTCAAAATGCGTCGAAGCGAACATCATTGGATTTGTGATTGAACGAAAAAATTTCCATACATTCGACTCTTTTGCTCTTGTGTGATGGGGCTGGGGTGGGGGGCTTTCGGATGAAAGGGGCAGCTTTGTGGAGCTTGGTTTCATTTGCAAAATGCATGCTGGAGTGATAATATTAACCACCCACTCCGATCAGCCTAAGCTAAAACCTTCATTAGTACGCGCATTGCCTAACGTCGAGTATTTGAACGACGTACCCCCAAAGCTTGCCCCAGTCCCTGCCACACCTCCTGCCTCCTGCGCCATTTACTGAATTTATATTTAGGGTATTGTAAGTTATGCAGTCGACTGATTCGCACAAAACGTCAACAAAAAACCAAACCGTGGACAGCGGCCACTGCGAGTGGTTTTCCCTGTACGATTAAGAGCCCCTCCAACCCCACTGCCCACCGCCTAGCCGTGTACAATTTGATTTGGCTACAGCGTTCAATAATTGTGTAAAGCGTTTTCAGTTTTACATTTCAATCTTAATTTAGTTTTTGGCACAACGTTTGCCTAGCATTGTAAACGAGTTGGCCAAAAGGATAAGGCTTATGGGGGCGGGGGGCATGGCACGGGGCTGCATGGATGTATTTATGGGGGAGCTTCGCTAAAAGCCAAATTCGTTATTTCTGTCCAGTTGACTTTTTGGCGTTTTTGTTTGGCTAATGAAGTTTGTCATTGAGCTTTATTTAATTTGCAGCTCTTTGATAAGGGATCGAAATTTGTTTTGGATTGACGTTTTCAATGACCGTTCGACAATAACTCTCTTCTGTTATGTTCTGTTCTGTTTGAACTCTGATATTGAGCCACTCTTGAAAATGTCAAGCTTTTCGTTGGCAAATCAGTCGATACAAAGCGGGAGGTTGTCCTATGGACAGCGCTGCGATTAACTGCAGATCAAATACAATATTACATTTCTCTCCAAAATTATGCACTTTTAAATATTGAAAAACTCTATTGTTTTCTCTGTGTATATATAAACCTAAATTCTATGTTTACTTAAAATATATTTAAAAACTAGCTCTTATATCTTCTGAAATCGACGCGTTCATACATACGGACGGACGGACGGACGGACGGACGGACGGACGGACGGACGGACGGACAGACAGACGGACAGGGCCAAATCGACTCAGCTCGTCGCCCTGATCAAGAATATATATACTTTGTGGGGTCTGCCACGCCTCCTTCTGCCTGTTACATACTTTTAACAAAACCATTATACCCTGATTTCCCATTTTCAATGGGTTCAGGGTATAAAAAGTTATATTCTTCCATTCAAATACGTACGTATTTCTTTACTTGCTTATGTATATGTTTTTATTTCTGTTTTAATATTTACTTTATTTTAATTGTTTTTATTTATTTTTTTTTACATTTACTTTTATTATTTTTTATTTTTCATAAATTAAAGAGTTTATATTTTTAAAAGTCTTATTTAATTTTTTATTCTATTTAATTATACAATTTTATTGCTGTTTATATATATATATATATTTTTATTATTATTTAATTTTTATTTAAGTTTTCTTAATGTTGTTTTAAATATAATTATTGAAAAAATAAATTAGGATTTTTTTTACATTTACATTTATAATTATTTATTTTATTTTATAAGTTGAAGGTTTTAATTTTAATTTAATTTCTTATGTTTACTTCTGTTTTATTATTTATTAATTCTAATTAATTATACAAATTTTTTTAAATATTATTTTTATTATATTTTATTTTTTAAGATATCCCACTATATATATAAGAGCAAGTCCAGTGGACTATATCCTTCTCCCTTTCTCTCCCTCTCTCTCTCTCTCTCTCTCTCTCTCTCTCTCTCTCTCTCTCTCCCTCTCTCTCTTAATCTTCAATAAAGTGTTTTATGGCCAAACTAACCAATAATTCCCTCACTCTCTCTCTCCTCTGTCTCCTTCTCCCTCTCTCTCTCTCTCTCTCTCTCTCTACACACATTCTTGCAGATGCGTTCGACTCACACTTCAGAGACAACACACACTCAGGCCAGCACAAGCTGTTTGAAAGGCCATTACTTTAATCGAATTTCGTGAATTTCAGTTAATGAGTTCAACAACAACAATTGAGAACGTGAAGGAGTGGGAGGGGCAGCAGTGGCAGCAGGAGCATAAGGATATTGCAACACGCCTCCTGTGCGGGAATTTAATAAACTTCAAAACACGAACATTGAAGGGGTGTGTGAGTGTGTGGGTGTGTATGAGTGTATTGGTGTGTGCGAAAATGTCTAACAAACATGCAATTAAGTCGTTAATACTTCATCGATTTAATACGCGCGGACAGCAGAAGCACGAGGTCCTGACTGAAGGATTAAAGCATTAGCGCGTGCCAAAAAGCGAGAGAAAGAGTTAGATAGAGACAGCAATAGAGATGGAGAAGTAGATAGAGCGGAAGCGGAAGTGGAAATGGAAGCAACGATTGCAGACGTTTGATTAGTTTGTTTTGCAAGGCAGCAAACACAGAGAAAGTTAGAGAGAGAGAGAGAGAGAGAGAGAGAGAGGAAGCGGAAGTGAGAGAGAGTTGGAGAAATTGTGATATGCAATTACGATATAAAAGTTAAACAAGCTAGCGATACGCAGGACTAAACGAACTCCGGCAAGGATATGGCCAGGATTTTGAACATTTGATTAAAAACGCAAACAGCCGAATTCTCCATTTCTACATATGTATATACATATAGCCCCGGTATTATTCGTGGGCATAAAAAATTAACAGCGACGAATGTCCAAAAGCAAATACAAACACAATTCAACAGCGGAGGTCCACCTGTCTCACCTGTAATAAAGCACAACAGACGAGCACAAACGCACACACACACAGACACACTCATATATTGAGCTAACGAGCAACACACACACACACACACACATAGACACGCACACCCGCATCTCTCCAACTGCCTCACGCTGCTCACGTCGCTCTGCGTAAAAGGTAAAAACCAATCAAGAGCATCAATAAAAGGCACGTCAATCAGCATGTGGGCGTTGTTAGGTGGGGCGTGGCATAGGCTCAGCCTGTGCCATACAAAGCCTCCCCCTCCCCTTCCCCCACCAGCTCGCCAGCCCAACCCACCTGCTGTGCCCAGCCAGCACGTAAAAATCATATTTCCGTGCTGGGCTTTTGTCTAGGCATTGGCCCCTAGCCCCAGCCTCACTTTCTCTTTCTCTGCCCCCTCTCCCACGCCTCTTGCTCTCACTCTGTCATTTGCAACGCGGTTTTTAGTTCAGTCAAGCTGTCATATCGACGCTTTTGCATGCCAAAGATTTCGCTGCTGGAACATTATAGAGCAGGAGCCAGAGCAGCAGCCGGAGCTAGAGCCGGAGCAGAGGAGAGTGCTTCTGTCTGTCAGTGCGTCTGCTCCTGTGCGTCTGTCTGTTGGCCACATATCATGATTTTTCAATAAATTCAACGGCCAAAACCGGCGGCCACTTTGCTCATTGAATTTTGACGAGTGACAAAGCGAGTGAGTGTGTGTATGTGTGTGAGTGTGCGTGAGTGTGTGTGGGTGTGGGTGTGCATGTACCAAAGGATGATCTGTTGCCATAGACGTAAAGCTCAACCAGAGGCAACTATTTTTTTTAAAGAGCTCGCCAGTTGAGCATTGAGGTTTGTTTTAGAGAAGTTGAAAGTGTTATAAGACTTAAAGCCGAACCAGCTTCGATCTAAATATTATATACAGTTTAATAATCTCAGCTATCTCAATTTTACGATAATAAAAGAGAAAAGTCCATTATGAGGCCAATATATTTTCTACTAACTCTTTTCCTATACGTACTTTAAAAAATAAATACAATAATTTATATCGATATTTTCTAAAAGTATATGATCTATTCAATTTCAGTCGAATTCAGTCAAATATCATTGGAATAATCATCTGTTCATGGTTATAAAAGAAGAACATTGTACAAGGTAATTTTCTAGCTTATGCAGTCTGGTCACACTGAAGAGCTCATTCTCTCTCCTCTTCTTCTTTATACCTCATCTAGCACTACTGCTTATGTGTTGCGAAATATAATATATACATCCTGATAACTAATACTAATTTAGCTAAGAAGAAGAATAGATTTTAAATTCCCAACTAAATTAATTTATTTAACTAATATATTAATTATTTAATTTATGTCTGAATAAAATTTAATATAATTATTCTTTCAATATTATTATTATTATTCAAAATAAAAAAAACACATTTTTGCATACTTTGTATTCCTTTATATTCAAGAAAGTTATCAGAAAGATTTTAAAAATTATAAACATATATTTTTTTAATCCATGTAATTATTATAGCAATCATAATCAACTGCAATTTCTTTCTATTCACAATCAGCTCACATGATATTTAAGCTTAATTTTGTAATACAAAAACATGCCACGCCCACTCAATAGCAGCCCCTCCGCTTTAATGCTCAACAGAAACAAAAGACGGTCGTTAATCAGTCGCCGGCTGTTGAAGTAATATTTCAGCGAAGCGTATCAAGGACTGCATAGCGAGAGTGAAAGGGAGGGGGAGAGGGAGCTAGACAGGCGAGTCACATGTCCAGGCGGCAAGCAGTATCCAGCCACGCCCCCTCAGCCGACGCCCACTCCGCGAAAGCGCACGCATTGCTGCATTAATGCGTATGGAAAACAATTTTTTTTTATATTTTGATGGGGAATAGAAAAAGTTATGAATTTTTGTCGAGGGTTGCAATGCACGAGTGTGTGTGTGTGTGTGCGTGTGTGTATTGACAAGAAGAAGTAGCAGCGCGAATGCGCGTATTCGCGTTTCCAATGCAGATCCTTTACGGTAAGCCACATTTTGCGTGTCTCAGTTGACGCGGAAAAAAAGCAAAAAATAAATAAAAATATGAAAATATGAAAAAAAAAAATCAACAACAAAGAAAATACTTTGGGTAAAAGGGTTAAACGCATGGGTGTAGGCTAACGCCACACGCATGCAAAAAGAGGGAATAGAGTTGGGTTACCGGAGGGTTTCCTCTATAGCAATACTCCACTCGAACTCCTCCTCGTCTGGCCAACAAATTTTTGTTTTGCATTTAATCAGAAAAAAGAAATGTGGGAACAAAATCCAGCGAAACTCCCATTTTATTAATGAAAAGTCAAGTGATTTGCTTTAAAATGGGCGTGGCACACACGCACAACTCGTTAGGGGTTGTCACATAATAGAGAATCCGGGAATGAGGGACTGAGCTTGGGGAGAGACGATGACGACCTAGACAAAGGCTTTAAATATTGCGTGAAATTTATGTATTTGAAAAATGAAATTTGCAAAAAAAAAAAAAATTAATAAAAATGTTATGTGGGTGAAGAATGCAGAAGCTTAAGAGAGAGAAAGGGTGAGAGTGAGAGAGATAGTGAGACGAAGAAAGAAAGAGGAGAGAAAAAACTAAAGATATAAACATAAATATAATAAATATAATAGAGAAAGAATGAAGAAACGATAAATATAGTAACAAAGAACGATATACAAATACAGTTGGCAAAATCATCAGAAGCAGAGAAGGTGAGGGAGACAAGTAGATATATAGAAATGAGGATATAGAACGAGACTTAAAGATAGAGTGAAAGAAAAATCAAGAGTTAGAGAGAAAGGACAAATAGAAATAGATAGACGCTAAAATGGACAGAGACAAAAAGCTCGTTAGAGAGAGGGAGAGGGAGAGAAATGCACAAAATATAGGACTCTTTCTCTTTCCCATCTATACATTATAAATGTTGTCTATGTTCTTTGACCAATCTATATATCTATCTATATATATAAATATGTATATACTTCCACTATAATCCTATAGCTCAATCTTTGATCAGACTTTTGGTTGGCTGCCATTTCAGGCTCATTTGCTGCGTGGCCAAATAAACTAACAATTGCCTGACACATTTTCAATTAGGGGGAGCCACATAGCATCCCCACTAACCCTTATCAAACTGCACACACACACATAGACACACGCGCATTCACACGCTCACACACGCACACATACATGCACACGCATACTCAGTCGCATTCAGCAGTCACGTATTCACAATTTTTGGGTGCCCAAAAACTGTTTTTGCGACGCTGCATCCCCACAAAAAAAAAAAAAAAAAAAAAAAATGTTTTGGCAGCAGTTGCCGCCGCCTGTGCTCAATTGCCCAGCAGCAACAGCAACAGCAACAGCAATGGCACCAACAACGGCAACAGCAACAAGGACATTAAGGACAATGCGAAATTTTGGCTTGCCTTAGCTCGCAAGCTTTTAATAACAACAATTTTTATAGCCGCTGACGTCATTGCAAAAGGTCCTGGAAGGCGCATATATATACAGACTTGGGTGTATACAGATACAGATATATGTACATGCAGTACAGTATTGCCTGCCATTGTGCACTTTATTCGAAAAGTAACTGTTCGGCTGAATAGTGCATACCATATACACATATTTATCGTAATTTTAAAGAAAATTAAATTGAAATTGAAAAGCTGTTTAATCTAATAACAATTTAAAAAAAAAAATATATATATATATATATATATATATATATATATAATAATGGAAGAAAAATAAATATAGTTTAAGAATATTGCTATATATCAAGTTTCTAAAAAAAAAAGTATTAAAAGAGTAAAAATAAAAAGTCAAATGATAAAATAAATATGTATGTATTTTTAAGTGTGACATATTAAATATTTACCTATAAATGTGTATGTATACATTTTTAAGTATGGCATTAAGGCATTAAATACTTACTTATAATAAAAAAATTAAAAATGCAACAAACAAATATTAATAAATATTTTAAAATTATTTACATTTCCTTAAAAAGATATAAACAAAAAATTCATATTGAAAAGTAAGAAATTAGAAATTATTTAATCTTACATATATTGTATATTTAAAAAAAAAAATCTAAATGAACCTGAATTTTGAAATTTTCATATGAAATAAAATGCACAAAAAATGTCGAAAGAATTTTAAAAAATTTAAATTCATATAGCTTTAAATGAGTATAAAAATAGTCAATAAAAATACAAATTATATAAATTTTTGTTACTTCCATAATAAAGCTCAGAGCACAAGTGCACTTTTTAGGCTTTACTGTACTTTTATATATATTTTGCTATTGCTTTTGTTGTTTAATGTCAAATTCTGGTTTGTGCGTAGCATTATTTTAGGCGCTTGCATTTGCGCTCCCTGCGCCAATTCGCTCACTCGCTCGCACTGCCGCACTCGGCGCCCACACAAAACGCGCTATTGCTGCTTCTGTCTCTTTCTCTCTTTACATTCAGTGCACGTTTCTTCAGCCTAGCTGTAAATTATTGTGTATACGCCTGAGTGCGCCAAGAAAAAAATTGCGTGCGGCATGAGTAATTAGCACGCACACACACACACACACACCAATACTACTGACTCACTTACACTCTCTGTGTCTGCCTCACCATCTCTCTCTCTCTCTCTCTCTCACTCTTGTACTAAATAATTGCCTAATTGCATTAGCTCTCAAAATTATGCTGCACTTGTGCACTTCAAAGCCTATGTAACTCTACACTTTCACTCTCCACAAACTGAGAGAGACAGAGAGTGAAAGAGAGAGAGCGAGAAGGTGGGAGACTGTGGCCGAGTGGGAGCGGAGAAGGCAGTGGAGAGTGTGCATGTGTGTGTGTGTGTGTGTGTGTGTGCGGCTCTGTCAATATTTGGCAAAAACTGGGTGACAATTCGCTGCACAAAGTGCGTGCGTCTGCAACCCCCAAATGCCAAATAAAAGAAGTTTATGTTGCTGCCGCTGCTGCCCCGCCCCCGCCACCGCCCCTCAGCGCTTGCTTAGCCACCCTTAAGCACAAAAGAAAATTGATTTTTCCGCATTTATGTGCGACTGCCTTTGGCTCAGCCTCTGTCTCTGCCTCTGCCTCTGCCCCAGTCTCTGCTGCTGCTGCTGCTGCTGCTGCTGCAGTCTGCGTTTTATGTGCGTTGTGAGGCCTTTTTCCCAAACTTCTTTGTACATGGGCATAAATTATGTGGCTCCTCTTTCTATATATACAAACATATATATTTAAAGGCATATATATACATTGCTTGTTGGTACATATATATGGACCATGTCCAGTGCTCCTTGAGTTTGTATTGTTTCCACACCTTTACTTGGCAGCTGATTTGCAGCACACACATACACACACACACACAGAGGCTGCCACTGGGATTACTTGGACAGGTCCAATGAGCTTGAAACTGTCCTGTGAATTGGAAATGTGAGAGTGAATTGTAAACTAAGCCCAATGTCATGAAAGTGTGCTGCGAATATGGAATGGGAAACTGATTTGTAAACTAGAAATTGTTTTCGATATTTTATGTAAAAATAATACGATAGATAATAAATAAATTTGCATATCAAATATGAAATAGTTAAAGAAATCTAGTAAAAATAGTCCATAGTCCATATAATGCACTCCTGTTCACTTAAAATATTTAATATATAATATATTATATATCATACATCAAACTCCATATGCCATTGACCGTATCTAATTATTCCCAGTTCAATATTTCAAATTTCAATTTAATCATTCTTTCATTTCACATTTCTAATTCTATATTTTATTATCTACTCTTGTTTACATTCATTTTAATACCTATAAAATATTCAATTTTGACTGTATGTTCAGAAATGCATATCATATGTATGCAAAAGACAACCATGGACTTATGTATTCCCTAACAAAAAACATTCGATAAACTGAAGTAAGCAACATTATTAAGGTAATACATTGCCATTGAAACCCGCTTTGGGTGAAGGCGAAACCCAAATCCATCCTCAAAACAAATAATAACAACTCCAATTCCAGTCTAAAACACCTCTTTGGACAGCAGTCAGGCGCTTCATGCAGCTTCGGCTTCAGCATTGAAGAAACCGGTTGAAGGATTTTGTGAAAGCAAAAAAAAGGATGTGGAAAGTGCAATTAGTTCGCAATGTTAGAGGCAAAGGGTCTGGCAATGGGAGAGGCACACGCCTGTCGCATCAGCAGATTTTGACAGCTTAACATGACAGAAGAAGAAGAAGAAGGATATGGGAAAAGCAACCCTTGCCACATGCACATTGCAACAAAGATGCGCGCTTAATTAACTGAAAGAGCGCAAAAAAAAACGAGGAAAATCGTTGTTGCAAGCGCAGCATTGTTGCACTTGAGGGGTTGTTGTTGCCGTTGCTGCTGCTGCAGCTGCAACATGAACAAGGATTAGACATATATATATGTATATATGCATGTATGCATGTATTTCTGCACACACAACACGCGATATGCAACCCCTAGCCAAGGCACTCGACCCTTGCCCTGCCTTGTGCCCGAGGAGCAGGAGAGGGTTGCAACTGGCTTCATTATCAGCAACGTGCAACGCATTTGCAGCACGTGCCCAAAGCGAGAGCCCGGTGGGTGGGGCAGGAAAAGCTGGATAAACTCGTCGAGCAGAGCGACAGGCGCCCGACTCCGTCCGAGATTTTTCACCAAAAGGTGGTTGCCAACATTTTACACACGAATTTTCTTCAAACGAAATTGCATTCTGTTTTTCCTGTTGTTGTTGCTGCTGTTGTTATTGTGGTTGCATGTCCAAGTGCGCACCACTGTGTGCATTCAGCTTGTTGAACAATTGGTGGTTGGGTGGTTGCCATGGCTGACTAACATTTTGTCCAGCCAGGGGGAGAACTTAACAAACTCAAAGTAACTTTTGCCAGAGTTGGGAGTTGGCATATGCTTACGCTTGCACAATGATGCTGCACAGTGTGGAGGGATGTGAATCGCACAAAATCGATAAGAGCTGAAGAAAACACCTACAGGGTAGTCGTTATCCTAATTGCTAAGCAAATTAATAGTTACCTGCAATGAAAGAAGAGAGAAACGATTAGTAATGCATTCACAGAAACACAGTGAAGAACTTAAACTTTAGCTAATAAGTTTTCATTTTATATTCATTGAAATTTTGAAAAAAGAAGTAAAATTAAAAATACACACATTATTTTGCCCACTGTAGCTACCAAGATCTGCTCCCCCAGCGCCATCCAATAAGAATTAACTGCAGACCCGAAGCGCATTGCAGACAACCAATGCGCATTTTACATGCCAATTAAAGCTTAAATCAATAATAACAACAACAATTTACTGAATAGTGCTCGTGTCACGATCTATTTACATATATGCAAACACTTGCCAAAGGCATCCAATAAGAATGCACTACAGACCCGAAGCACATTGCAGCCGACCAATGGGCATGTAATGCCAATTAGAGTCAACGGCAAAAATAACAACAACTATTTAACGAGCAGCCTTCGTGCATTGAATAAATGCAAAAGCAAACACACAGCGACGCAACAACGAAGCCGACAAATTAAAATGCACAGCGCTGCACGAACTTGAAACGACGAAGCGAAAAGCGCATGCGAATAAATTGCACCGAGTGAAGCAACAACAACCAGCACAGTTAGCCGAAGTGCCGCCAGACGAACCAGCTATACTAAGCGATCGTGCAAATATTGCTCTCGCTCTTTCTTTCTCTCACTCTCCCGCGCTCGAGCAGTGCAGATTGTAAAAAAAAAGCTGCACACACACATAGGCATGCAGCTGGTGTGCACTTCTGATTGGACGCATTGAAATGCGCAAAAATGGCGTTTAGCTAATTGGCATGCGAGACAGATAATTCACTTCTGATAAAGTTGTGCTTTAGACACGAACCAGACGGGGCAGCAACAATGCACGAAACAATTGTGATTTAAATTGTAAATGAATTCATTTTAGATGGGAAACAGACGAGTTGAGATAAAAAATGTCGCAAATTTCTTTATGAATAGCTAATTCATATCTCTCCATATACGCGAATAAAATTTAGCACCTGTTTGTCAGTCAGTCAGATATTATGATTGAGTGAATGACTATCGGTCAATATACATACATTCATATGTATTTGCGTACGATTATTGCATAACGGAATAACAGAAAACAAACGTCAGAATGAATGGCAACAACAACAAACAAGTAATAACAAATTAATACAACATTATTAAATATTTGCGTGTGTGAGTGTGCTATCTGCGCACGTATCTGTTTTTTATAGCCTTTATACATATATATTTATATACTTCTAGGTTCTTTTTTTTGCGTCTTTTTTTTTATGAGCACTCGCGTGATTTCCGCAAAATTTAACCTACATTTTGAATTTTGGCAAAAGCGAAGCATAGAGAACAACAAAATGAGCAAAAAAAAGTGCAGGCCGCGATCGTTGTTTCTCTCCCTCTCCCGCTCCCTCTCCATCTCCCTCTCCCACTCCCTCTCCCTCTCCCTCATGGAAGTTTTTTTTCTACGTAGGTTCCATTATTAAGTTTTATACATACATAGTTTATTTTTTTGGGCGAACTTTCTAAGGCAAATGCAGGCGTCGGCGTGGCGCTGACTCAGTTGCTGTATATGTGTATGTGTGAGTGTGAGAGAGTTGCTTTGTGTGTGCCATGCGCAGCTGAATTAATACATACACTTGTACCCGACTGACACACACACACACACACACACACACACACACACACACACACACGCTCAGAGCCGAACAAAGCAAGCTCGCGGCTCTCCGCGAATATCAAAAGCAAAGCAAACAGGCGTCCAAAATACAATATACATACATATCCACGTAGATATGTACATATATTCGCATACATATCGACTTCTGCATGTATACATACATACAAATACACACATACATATCTGCAGTCACACACGAACACAATCGGCATATCTTGTTTGTTCTAATCACCAATACCAGCGCACAGCGAAACAAGGTCAAATGCAGTTATTTGCGCGACGACGGCGACGGCGACGCGACGACAGCAATTCGGCAATAGCGAGAAGAGAGAAGCATAACAAAGCTTCGTAGAGAGGCTTGCTCGACTCGCGAATGCCCTGGGGATCGATAGTTGTTATGCAATTAATTATTGAGATAAGCAATTGCAAAAATTATTGTTGATATTTCTGTCAAAATTTACCGCTATATATTTATAATTCTATTTTTAGCCAATGTTTGCCATTAACGGGAATTACGATTGATAAGCTGACAGCTAACGTAGCGCCTATAATGACCTACATATATACCGACTACTCCTAGGGTATGCTGAAACTGATGAAAACGGTTTGTCGCCTGGTCGCTGCATATTTGCGTGTGTGTAGGTTGCTATGTATGCATGTGTGTGTGTGGTTAGTTACTGTTTGATTTATCTTTTCCGTTGTTGTTGTTGTTGTTCTTACTTTACTGCTGCCGATGCCGCTGCTGCTGCTGCTGTTGTTGTGCAGCCTCTGCGCTTGCGTTGCCAGTTTTTGTTGCGTTTATTTTTGTTGTTTTTTTCTATCGTCTTTTGCCTTTTTCAAGGATATTCGGCGCCGCGATGCTGTTGT
Source organism: Drosophila arizonae (assembly GCF_054131065.1). Taxonomy (NCBI): domain Eukaryota; kingdom Metazoa; phylum Arthropoda; class Insecta; order Diptera; family Drosophilidae; genus Drosophila; species Drosophila arizonae. Next base: position 3,091,823 of record NC_142923.1, read on the forward strand.
TGTTTTTCTTCTCATTTGCTTTTTGCAATTTGTATGCTGTGCGTGTGAGAACAGCAACAGCAACAACAACAACAACAACAATAACAACAGCAGGAGCAGCAAAAGAGATGCGCGTGTTAGTTAGTCAAAGGAATTCCAGGAATTGATCGCGCAAGCGAGAGGTGAGAACAGAAACTTCAAGATCTTTCCATGAGTGGATCTTTACACATGTAGGTGTGTGTGTGTGTGTGTGTGTGTGTATGTTTTGAAGTGTTTGTTGTGAATGCGAAATTGAATGAATTGAATAAATGCGCGCTTTGCACATTGGCATCAATTAAGCAATTAATGCATGTGAAATATGCAAAATATAATTTTTATTTTTTTTTTTTTTTGGCTTGTTTTGGAATTTTGGACTTAGCGGATTGACCTTCAGATAAGAGAGTTATAACAATGCACTATCGATTTAACATATAATAATATTCTTTAGACTTTAGTTTAAAAGATGTTTTTTCGAGGAGATGAGTTCTAAATGCAACTGTAAAAAAAATATTTAAAAAATTGAAAAATATTTTAAATTGTTGTTTACTTGGTTAAACGTATTGCCATAAAAAATCATATGGATTTTCAAATAAAATTGTTTGAGAAATACGTCTTAGTAGTTTAGGAATTTAGCGGGACATAGTATATGTACATATGTATGTATAAACACATATACATAAATGCATACATAAACACATCAGCATAAATCAGAAAGCATTATGACATCTTGCATAACTGCAAAACTTTGCATGATATGAAAATAGTTTTTAGTTTTAGAATAATCTAAAGAATTTTGAAATCTGATACAAGTATCTTTAAAAATACATACATGTATAGGAATATACGAAGATATTATTGGTACACTGTATGGTATAAGTACGTTTCTTATGCAGTTTCTTACAAAGAAGCTTTTCTGTTTATGAATTCCCAGAAGTAGAGCCATATAGGGGAGCCATATACAAGTGGATGATATAATGCTATTCTTAGTAATGAAGGTTAAAAGTACCTGCATTATTTATTATTTATAAACAGCAAGTATGACGTTGGTTTTCACTTAATCACATTTTGCACACTAGACTTTTCAGCAATTTTTTTTGTATATAATTTGATATTGATTGAATTGCATATTTAAAGATCGATTATTTATGGATTTATGCCCGTAGTCCTATTAACTAAATACACTTAAACTATATACAACACTAATTATGTACTGTATATCCATATTTAGTGCATATGTAGGGGGAACCTCTATATACGCGCACAGAACCCGGACTCGAACTGAATCGCGCTGACAAATAAAAATTATTTACTTTTTGTTTGGCGCATTTGTTGCGCGTGCTATCCCGCTTCCTCTTCCACACCCTGCTGCTGACACCACTGTCTCGCTCGCTCACTTGCTCTACGTTGCACAACAGCTAGCCCTCACTCATTTGCACTTACTCTTTGACTACGCGCATGTATGAGTGTGTGTGTGGTCGTGTGTGTGTTGCTTTTTGCTGAGATCTGCGACTGGTACAGAGCACAACAGCAACAACAACAACAACAACTGACAGCAGCGCATTTTGCTGTTATTCGTCATTGCTGACCTTGGTTGCAATCTTGGGTATTCTCTATATACACACACATACATACATATGCACGCACACACGCAAATGTATATGTATGTTTTTTTTTTCAAGTTCTTTTTTGGTTAATTTTTTAAAATTTATTATTTGCATTTTAGATATGCGCAGCGTCGAAAAAGCAGCGGAAGCGTCTCAATTGCAGTTGAAATACAGTGCGATAGAGAAAGACAAAGAGAGAGCGAGAGAGAGAGAGAGAGAATGTTAAGCATACGCAGCATTAGCCTGTCCACTAAAATTTATAAAATAATAAAATCATATAAGCAAAAGTTAAATCATCGAACCTAAACAAAAAATATAAATATAGAAACAAGAATATAGAAAAATCTAATTAAACTAAATAAAATAAAAAATGAAATAAATACAACATTGAATATTAAAAGCAAAACGAAAAAAAATAGTAAAATACATAAACAATTTAAAAAATATTTAAAAAAATAAATATAAATTATACAATAAAAGAATATTTATAAAATAAACTATATAAAACAAAAATTTTAACAGCTTATATAATATTTATAAGATAAAAAATAAAATAAAATAATAATTAATTCTTATTGAACTACTTCTAAGCATTTACAATAAGTAAAAACAAAATTAATATTGACATAAAAATCCTTTTTTATATTTAAAAATACTGCTAAAACTTTAGCCAAAGAATTTTATTAAGCAGATTAAAAATTGTAATTTATTTGTAATAATTGTAGTCCATTGCCAAAATATGAAACATATAATATATTTATACACATATATTTAGTTGAAATTGTTGCTGACAACATTTGTCAGCCACGCGCAGCAAAATTCGTATTTATAAAAAACTTATTTTGTTGTTGTTGTTGTTGTTGCTGTTGTTGTTTGATATTTAGCTGCCTCTTCGCTTAGTTAGCAGAGAGCAACAAGCAGCCCACCCAGTCGTAGTCGCCGTTGTGTGGGGCGGGCAGTGCAAAAGTATCTCACAGATACGCGCCGTTAGCCAGCGACGCGTAGCAGAAAATGGAAAGAGACGAGAATATGAGGAGAGCAAGATAAAAAACCGTAAAGCGCAGACACACTGCACACAAGTGTCCCAATTCCACAAATCTTTCATTCTACGCTGCTTCCACGGCAAACAGCCAAAACGAAACCAAACGAAACGAAACGAAAGATACGCGCAAAAGCGAGTAAATAATAACGCTAATACATAACAACAGCAACAACAACAACAACAACAACTTTTAGCGACGGCATCTACACAATTATAGATACAAAGGCAACTGATAGACAGCTGCAGATACATTTTGCACATATAGTAGACAGTATTTAGCTTACGCTAGGCGGGCGTGCTCGACTGCCAGATACACTGTAATAAGCTGTAAATAATATAAATAATTCATATTTTCAGCTTACTTATATGAAAAAAAAGAAACTATCTTGATTATCTATGTTTCTTTTTCTTGGTTTTTAAGGCCCTTTTTTGTCAAACTATTCTATAATAACTCGAGCTTTTATTATTCAATTTTATTAATATTTAAGCATGATTGACATGCAATATACTATAAACCCCACAATTTGATACCATAACCTTAAATATAAGACCCTAATTCTTATAAAACACGAAAAACTATCCACAAAAAATAACCAGCATAAACTAAATATACCTTATACAAAACTAAATACTAAATTTAATGTTTCTAGTTTTTAAAGTTTTCGAGATTTGTTAATTTTGAATAAAGTTTTTAGAGTTAAAAAAAAATAATAATTCAAGTGAAAGGTGTTTACAGTATGGAAGAGCAGATACATCAATTTTAACGTGCGTAGCGCTTAAATTTCGAGTTATGCTAAAAAGACAACTGAAGCTACAAAATCGATTTTTAATGTTATTAAGGAAGTGGAAGAACACAATAATCAACATATAAGCTGGTTCTGTATGTCGTATTGAAGTATATGTATGTAGTTTGAACAGGAATCTATAGATTTGATAGTTTTATGAATGATTATTGCTTATAGTGAGAGAGAGGGAGAGAGAGAGAGAGATCGTTAGTGAAAACGAAGGAAAGTCGTATACTCAATTGTGGAGTTCTAACATAGAACATATATGTATCTGTTTCTATATTTTTACATTTTTGACTATTCTTATATATGTATAATCTTTCTTCTATCATTAGTCTACCCTTAACAGAGCCAGTATACCACATTCAATCAGCTTTCACTACATACAGGGTATTAAATATTACTTATTTCGCGCTTCATTTATTTTTGCTTATTTTTGCACTTTGCAATTTTGTATATTATATGCAATAATATCCAAATATATATGTATATGTATATTTATATTTATATATATTTACTCAAATATGTATATTCATTTTATTTTATTTACTTTTTGTTTCATTTAATTTATGAACTTTTGCATTTCGCACTCGCTTGTTGTTTATTTTGTTCAATTTATTTGCACTGTTATGTCATTTTATATCTAATTTTTTCTCTCTCTCTACCTCTCTCTATTTCTTTCTCTGTCTCTGTTTTGTTCTTTCTATTTTGCGGAAGCTTGTTTTTTTTTTTTTTTTAAATACCCTATACAGCTCGTAAATATGTCAGAACTCAGCCGATTTGTATGTGGGCCACCTTTATTTAATTTTTTATTTTTTAATGTGATGTGTCATCTACTTTAATTTTTTTCTCATTTTTTGTTTTTTTGGTTAATAAAAATTTTCATCGAATTTTTACTCGCCTTTTGTTTTTTTTTCTACAAGACTAAACATTTTAAGAGCTCTTCAAACTGACAGCCAAATAAGAAGAAGTGTAAATATTTAAAAATAAAATATATAAATATACATGTCAATATTTAGTGTAATTAAATTACTAAATATAATAATAATTTTTTATTTCAATCCATTATTTTTAATTAGGTATATTTAATTTATTACATTAAGTTATTTAACGTTTTATATTACTTTTATTTAAATTTACTTAATTTTTAGTATTTTTGCTTTACTTGTTTCGTATAATTTTAATATTTAATAAATATTGATTAGTTTGTTAATTTAAAAGTTTATATATTCTCGTTTTTCTCTCTCGTTCTTCTTTAATATTTTTAGCATTTATCGAAACTATTTTTTTAAAATTTATTTTTGTATGCTTTTTAATCATAATTAATGTAAATAATTCTAAATATTTAGTTTTTAAACTTATACATTTTTATATTATATTGCCAGCGCTCCCTAGCTTAATTAAGAGCTTATTATTTATGTTATTTATTTTACTTCAAATACTTGTTTCTCTTAAATGGAATACAAAATATTTAAAGCTTTTAATTTTTTGCGTATTTTTGAGCATATTTATTTATATTGTTTTCTTAATATTTATATTTGTTTTTTCCCCCTTTTTTTTTCTTAGCGATTATCTCATTAAAAAGCATTTTGTGTGCATTTGAATGTTTTGTGCGCAGCAGAAACAACAACTAAAAATATTGTGAGTGCCCGAGCTGCGCGAAACTTTTAGCCCGAGCCCAGCCCGCTTTTGTGTAGATGGACAGACTGACAGATTGACGGGCTGACAGACTGTTACACTAAATGAAAACAAAAAGTAAAGAAAGCAAAACAACAAAAATGAAAGAAACAAAACAACAGACAATTTCATGTTTCATTTCATGCCCTGGACAAGTTGGGTAGAGCGGGTATACTGGTGATGTGCATAGATATATGTATGTATATGTATCTATCTATATAGAATCGATATTGATGTACATATCATCATTATCTGTATTCAAGCGAAATTGCACTTCATGTTTCTTTCTTTTAGTGTGAGTGAGAGAGAGGGAAAACAGGGAGTAGAGAGACGTAGAGGCAGCAGTAGAGTTCCCGTAGTCTGTTATACACATGCAAAAAAAAAAAATCAAATTAATTGCAAATTTGCTGCAGCAAAATGCGGGTTTTCTACTATTTTTTTTCAGTTTCTTGTTTTTTTTATGGGTAATACTTGTGACTATTGAAATTGTGCAGATAGGGTATATATATCCTATAAGAACTGATGTTAAACTAGGAAACTGTGGAACGGTCTTCAAGCAGCCATGTGCTTGCTTTCGCCTTCTTCTTGCATCCTATCTATATTAATATTAATTCAATTATTTATATAAATGTTTATATATTTACATACAATTTAACTGAAACCCCCTTCGTTAATGCGCATCAACGCCAACCATAGCAGCCATAGCAGATTGCCGTTAAATGCCTTACCAACAACAGCAACAACAACAACAACTGTGAAAGCAGACAATACGACGTCAACGTCAACGTCAACGTCGCGACGTCGACGTCGCTGCTCTGGTAAACGACTTCGATGTCTTCATTTCAAGTTCAAGTTCAAGATAAATTTGTATTTTATTTTATTTTAGCTGCCTTTTTTTGCTTTTCTTTTTACGCTGCTTTTTACATGCCCCCCACACATACACACACACACACATACAGATACAAAAGTCACTGTGTCTTGGAGTATATGTATGTATGTGTGAGTGCCTCACTTTGTATGCATAAATATTTTCATTCAAAGTCAACGTCGAGCGCTGAACAAAGTGAAGTTTGTTTCGTTTCTTTATTGCTGGCTTTTTAAATGCTTTTCCTTTTTTTTTAGGCAACGCTTTTCCACATGTTGTAAATGAAGCAGAGAATAAAAATATATACAAACATATATACATATACATAATGATAATAACATGATATAAGGCGCTTTGTTGTGTGTGAAGTTGAAGTTTATAAAACGTGAAAAGCTGCAGATAATTTATTAGTGTTGAAAATTCTATTTTTTTTTTTAGTAGAATTAATTTTGATTGCTATGTATTCAATATGAACATATATTGAAGAGGCTTTTAATGCTTGCTGGGGATACTTAGATATTTTAAAAATCTATATTTTATTTATTTACCTTGTTTTTATTTTGAAAGTTGTTTTTTTTTTTTAATTATTTTTTATATCATCATATATTTATTTTATTTTATCTATTTTATTTCTTAAAAATATTTTTAAAGTACATATGTACATATTTTTTAATATTTTTTATATGTATATATAATATAAAAAAATATATAAAATTTGTATATTAAAAATTTTGTCATTTTTCAGAATATTTTCAGCAGCTGCTTGCGCACTAATTTATGACAAATGCAATTTGTCGCTACCTAGCTAACACCCACAATATACACACACGTACACTCTTCCTCACACACACATATACATACTTATATATCTACACTTTCATTTGGCTGCCAAAATGTCATAACTTTCGCTTTCTTCGAGCGTCGCCAGCCAAAAGTTGGGACTCGAAAAAGAGTTTGCGTCGCATTGCCAAGTTGTTGCACGCAATCAGCAGCAGCGCAGCAACAGCAACAGCGACAACAGCAGCTGTAACAACAACAACAACAGCAACTGCTATAACAAATATGTTTCAAGCACAAAAGACGCGAGCTCAGAGCTAAAATTAAAAGCAAAATTTGTGACGCATTTGCTTAGGTTTTTTTTTTTTTTTTTTTTTTTGCATTGCATTATAGTCATATATGTACATATATGTGTGTATATAAATTTATATATTATACATATATATGCATATATGTATAATATACACATATAAAGCCATGCAACTCCATAAAACTAACAAGAAATTATTTGAAGTATTTCCTTTTATTTTTGCTCATTTTGCTTCATTTTTTTTTGGATGCGTCACACACTCGTTTTGTTATTGCTTCCTCTTCATCTTCCTCTTCTTTCTTCTGAAATATTTGCCAAAGAAATATTTGCTTTATATGCCATATATTGTTTATAATAAATTTAATTTCTATTGTTTTTATAAACATTTGACATTTGGCGTCATTCGTGGGCGACTTTTTGCGTGACAATAGAAACTGCCTTTGCATTAAAAGTAATTTTTTCAAGTGTTGAAAAACGCTATCAAGTGCTATGCAATTATGGTGTTGCAAGTTGTATTAATATGAGCTTTAATTTTTAATTTAATAACTGTTAACCTTCATTAACATTGGTTTTATAATTTGGCTTTTGTTTAAGTGTTGTAAAATACTAAATGTATATGTAATTATAGTGTTGTTAGTTACTAAAATATTCATGGTTAGCTTTTTGCTGCAGAATAATTTATGTTTCATCTATCAGGGCGCTTTTGTAAATTTGAGTTTTATAATCTTTGAGCTGCTTATAGTGTTGAAAAATGCATTTATAGTGTTGTGAGCTATCTTTATTGCAGAATGCAGTTTAATCTACTTTTAATTTACCATAAATATATTTTCTTGCATATTATTTGCTTAAAGTCTGATTTTGATCCTCTATAGATATATGTATATTTATGTATATATGTGTATGTACATATATTTCCGATATCCAGTTTGCACATCCATTAAAAATCTTTACTCCAAATGAAATTCAGTTTCGCATTCTTGTGAGTCACAGCGAATTTGCTCAAATCCCTTAAACAACCAAACCTTTTAACCTAAGCCACTCTATTGATGGGTCGCCCACACACACACACACACTTACTCACACTCGCACACATATGGAAAACTAAAACCTTTTATCAAAGATAAATAAAATGACTGCAGCAGCAAAAAGCAAACAATTGAAACGAGCCAAGGCGAGGCGGGGCGAGGCGAGGGGAGGCGCAACCAGACCAGACAGACGTTTCGTTAGGGAATTTGTTTTAGCTGAGCTGGGCGTTGCATGCGACAAATGCAGTTGCCCCATGGGCAATGCTCGACTAGCAGATACCCTGGTACATGCATATAAAGGCTAATGAATGCATATAAGTGCTCGAAATGAATAAGATTTAAGATATTTCTATAAGATTCCGTTCTATTGATATTGATCGACTACCAGATACCCTGTAGACAAGAACAGGAACTACTCATACAAGAAATTGTATTTGAAAATTATAATTGAAATGCAGGTTATTTTTCAATATGTTTCCGACTTGTGGATACCCTGTAAAATACTACATTACGTTGTGTGACTCCTCCAGCTACATATTGAAGTAATGTCAGACTGGATATACTGTAAAGTATCTCATTCAAGCAAAAATTAAAACTGATTGATTTTATTATACCCTGTATATACAGTGATCTAACGCTAAGCATAAAAGAGCTGCTTCAGCTAATTTCTCCAACTGTAACTCCTATAAGCAATCGCACTATCAATCCTACTAATCTGCATGGCCTACCCCAGCTCACTCCGACTACAGCCTACAGGGTATACTGCTATGGCAAAACATATTCACATAGCACAGGCGCCATATGCAGAATGCAGAGCCAAAAGCACGAAAATATGTAGCCGAGGCTGTCGAGGCTGCAGAGAGCCGGGGGCAGAAGTGTGTCGTCTGCCAGTGCTGCCACTGCAGTTGAAAGTAAAATAAATTAAAATATTTTTATCTACACTCGTGCACGTCGTGGCATGCAACAACCCCCAAAGCCAGCAGCGCCAGCAGTTGCCACAGCTGTGAGCTGTGAGCCGTGCGCTGTGCTGTGGCAAAAGTTTTTCCAAGCGTTCGCATTTTCCTCCTCTGCCTCGTTGCTAAAAGTTTTCCAGCAACCCTCCAAAAAAAAAAGCAAACCAAACCAGGAAGTACACAGCGCAAATCCTCCCTCCCCCCAAACCCAACCAACTCCCTGGACGCTGAAAAGTATGCTATAGTTTCTGCTTGCTGCTGCACTTGGCTGCAAATTGTAAAATTGTATTATGAAATAATTGCAGCACATGCACATGCAGGGTTGCATTTGGCTAACTGTCTCGCTCTTACGCCCTCCCTCTCCCTCTCTCTCTCTCACTCTGTCTCTCTAAGTTTTTCTCGTTGCTTTTTGGCGCATTGCACTGTACGAAAATGCCGCATGCAAAAAAGTGAAAGTTTCTGCTGCTCCTTTTTTACACGAATTCAGCAAGTGTGTGTGTGTGTGTGTGTGTGTGTGTGTGTGTATGTGTGTGTGTGTGTGTGTGTGTGTGTGTGTGTGTGTGTGTGTGTGTGTGTGTGTGTGTGTGTGTGTGTGTGTGTGTGTGTGTGTGTGTGTGTGTGTGTGTGTGTGTGTGTGTGTGTGTGTGTGTGTGTGTAAGGGCTGTTGCTGCCGCTCTGTTTTGGTGGTTGTGCAGTCAGCTGTCGCCCGCTGCAGTGCTTGAGGGTTGCTGCTGTGCTCTGCTGTGTTGCCTGCCATCATAATGACATGCCACAAAACTTTGCCTCGTCATCATCATCATCATCATGAGTAGCATCATCATCATCATCAGCCGCATCAGCATGTTGCAGCTTCAACCCTGCTGGGTCGCATTTTCATTGATTTTTTTGCGGCACAGAAAAGAAAAGAAAAAACAAAAACAACAAAAATACAGGAACAAACTTACAACTGCAGTTTCTGGCTGTGTTGGTGTACGTTGGTGTGCGTTGGTGTATTGATGTAAGTGTGCGCCGCCTGCAGACAATGCGACAGACGTGGAGCAGGAAAAAAACAACAACAACTTATAACTGCATTTCAAGTTGGCCTGTTGGTGTACGTTGGTGTGTATTGGTGTGTGTTGGTGTGTGCGCCGCCTGCAGACAATGCGACAAACGTGTAGCTAGGCAAAGGGGGCGTGGCAGTGTGAGTGCAAGGGCGGGGAAGGGGGGAGGGCGACAACTAGATAGCCGACTGCCTGCATAGAAAATTCATTTAAAATTGTCAGCATGTTGGGAAGCTCTCTCTCTCTCTCTCTCGCTCTCTCTCACTCACTCTATCTTTATCTCTCTCTCTCTCTCTCTGTGTGTGCTGGCGTCTGGCAAGGAAATCACAGACGATAAGGAAATGAGTGAAAATTCATTTGGCCAGGCAGCGACACACACATACATACACACACACACACGCATATAGACGTAGTACTACGTTTCTACTACTTTTTTACAACTTTCGTATGGAAAAAGTGATTTTTCGCTTTGTTTTCCGTTCGCCTGCATTCTCAATGGAGGCGCGTGCGGTTGGCTGCGGGGCGTGGCACAGTGCTGTGCACTTGAGCAATTTATCGCATTTATTGCACAGAGAGAGAGAGAGAGAGGCAGAAGAAGAGGGAGAGCAATTCTACTCCCCTTTCGATTTTTTGTGCTTGACGGATTTTTCATTAGAATTTCTCTTATACTATATTCTGTTTCGTCTATTTCTTGTTTTTTTTTTTTTTTTTTTTTTTTTCATTTTCTGGCCTGCGGCAATTTTTGTCTAGTTAATTTGTGTGATTTGCTGCATTGGCTGACAGAGGCAGGAGCAGAGCAAGCGACACTCTGGGTGGGCGTGGCTCAGGCCTGGGCCATGAATATTGTGTAGCAGATGTAGTTTATGGTCATTGGTCAATCGCATATTGCATTTGCCTTCTCTGAGAGATGGCGATAGATTGATGGATGAGCTTCCGATGGAACTCTAGCAAACACCTGCAATTGAGCACCGCCTTCGGCTATCAATCTCCGAGGGGCGAAGCGCTTTATCTCCTATGTGGATATTGTCTAATATTCATATGCTTCAATGGCTTTAGCTTTCTTTTTTGCTTCTTTTCTTATTTTTTCATTTCTTTCTCAGTCCATTCCTCTGTGCGCTTGTTTCTTGCTCCTCTGCTTCTCTCTATTCGAATGAGCAATGTCTCTATGGTATTAGTTCTATGTGTGTACATCCGTTCTATATGTCTATCGCTTTCTCTTTCTGCACTCCCGCATGTTACTCATTGCCTTTCTCTCATCTAGTTTTCAGCTTCTCTCTCTCTCTCACGCATTCTCTCTCTGTCTAACTCCCTCAGTCTATATTTCTCTCTCTCCTAGCTCCTTTTCTTCTTCTTTTTTCTTCCTTCTTCCTCTGTATCGCACTTGCACTCTCTCTCTCTCTCTCTCTGATCTTCTGTCTCTCTCTATAAATCCGGTTACTTCTATGTTAGTTGTCTCCTGTCGTCATTTCTATTCTTTTCTTTTCTTTCCTCTCTTTTCTGCACTATTTACGTTTTCTATCTATCTCTGTTTCACCATCCTCTTTTTTACATATTCTATCACGCTCAATCTATCTCAATCTTTCATTTCATTCTCTATTTTGCTCTGGCTTTTAGAATTATTTAATTTGATTCTTAGTTTCATATCCTCAAATGTTTTGCTGCACTACAAAAAGCATTCGCTGTCTCTGCTTAAAGTTTTTCCCAATGCATTTCCCAACATTTTCCGTTTGCATTTACAATTAAGCTAAGCTAAAAATGATTTTACCTCGCACCATAGAGAAAAGCCCTGACACATGCATTCTCCATTTTCCATTTCCGGCTGATAACGGAATATTCATTTATGCTCAGCAAAAAACTGCAATGGAGCTTAGCAGAGAGAAAGAGAGAAGGCGAAAGAGGGGGAGCAAAAGTGAGGCTTTCTAGCGGACTCTAAAATAAATTGAAATGGCAAATAAATCCCCCAATGCATCGATGATTTATTTATGCTGCAAAAAGCTGCAGTAAAAACAACAAACAACAACAAAAAACTGTTAGCGAGCACAAATTTCTGCATTTCCACTTTATCGCAAAATTTATTTATCAAAAAAAGTTTTTTGTTCGCCGCCTTTGCCAAAATAAACAATAAAAGCAACAACAACAACAACTAGTCGAAAGTATTAATGGAATATTGCCGAAAATTCTGCAGAAAAGCGCATGCAAACAAAAAAAAAACACACACACACACACGGAGAGACGTACACAAATTACAAAAGCAAACAAAAAAGGAAAAAAAACAGGCGACGGCGCTTAAAATCCAGCCACAAATTTCAGAGGAAAATCGTATGCGAAAGTTGACGTATGGCAGGCGGGCATGCCAGACTAGCAGTCACCTTGTATAGCAACAAGATTTAAAATTTAATATTTCTCCTGGTTTTTGCATATACATTTCGAACATATACAACTTAACAGATCTAACTGAAATTTCCAGAGCTTAATCCATTTTCGTTTAGGTTCTATTGATCTATTAATTCTATTAATGAGAGAAGTTTATTTAAAAAAATGTTTATTATTGAAATATTTATCTTGAAAAATATATTAATAAATTTTTAAAAATAAATAAAAAAAAAATTTTTTTTAAATGATTAATTTACAAAAATTATTAATCTTATTATTAACAATAAATTATCATTACAATATTTAGAAAATATAAATAAATTACATTATTTATTACATTCCAATTTCAATACTTTTATCCTTAATTTGTCTTACTATATTTAAATGTATGGTAGTCCTAGTCATAAGCTAATATACCCCCATCAAGCCATTTGCATTGATTGCAGGGTAGAAAATGTTATTTTATGCTGTTGCTGCAGTTTGCGGATTGTGTTTGGACTGCAGCAGGGCTGGCGAGAGTGCGGCAGGGGGCGGTGGGTAGAGCGTGCTGGCTGGGAGGCGTGGCACTGCAGCACTTTCCAGCCACGCCTACTTTTTCAGTGTGTGCAACTTTTTTGGGGCGGCATGCGAAGCGCAGAAGAAGACAAATATCGAAATTATATTAGCGGCAGAGCAGGGCGGAAATGGATGAGAAACAGGAAGCAAAAGAGCAAGAAAAAAATGTGTGTGTGTGTGTGTGTGTGTGTGTATGTGTGTGGAGAGCGGTAAAGGAATTAGTGGAATAGTAGAAAGAAGAGTGGCCAAAGTGTGAAAGGTGGAAGAATAGTGGAAGAGCAAATGTGAAGCGGGAATATATAGATGGATAAAATAGATAGAGGAAATTGAGTGAAATGGTAGAAAAAGAGCGGAAAATGGAAGAAGAATGTGAAACAGTGAAATGGAACAGTGCAGTGGAATATGGATGGAATAGTAGTAAGATAGAAGAGTAATTACAATTGGACTGGAAACAGGAACTGTGCACTGGAATAGTGCAAACGAGAGAAATGGTGAATTAATGGAATTATACGAATTAAATGGCTAAAAGTGGGAAGTGGAAAAATTCATATGTGGAATAGTGGAAGAGAAGAGGAAAAGGAGTGGAAATAGCAACTGGAGACTGGAACAACTGGACGGGAAACTGAGGAAATAGTAGAAATGTGGAGTGAAATATAAATGAAGTTCGTGGAAGTGATTAAAGTTACGGTGAAACCTTGAAGAGGAGTGAACAATGCAGAAAAATTTTAAAATCGAATGAAATGATGGAAGCTGGAAAGCAACTGAGGACTAACGATAAATCTAATGGTAGTTCTAAGGGAATACTAAGCGTAATACAACGTTAAATCCCAATTCAAAGCATTAATCGAGATTATATTAGGGTTCCTAAATAGGTAGTATCCATATACCAAATAGAAGCAAGCCTCAAGTTTTGCATTTTGATACATATATCGATCATGATATATCGATAGTCCTCTATACATTCGTCTACATATTGTCTAGTAGTTAGGGTATACAAACAGTTTGTGCTCTATTCGACGATTATGTGATATGCAAAAGGCTGTTTGTTGTTGTTGTTCTTCCTGCTGCTTGCATAGTGAAGTGGGCGCACATTCGTGTGGGCGGGGCATGTAGATTGGCATGGACATGCAATAAAGCGCCAGCTGAATGGGTTAGCTGCGTCTGACTAGCAGAGCAATGCGGGCGACGCGTCGGCAACGGCGACTGCAGCAGAGGCTGAGGCAGAGGCTGAAGCAGAGGCTGAAGCACAGATGGATGCAGAGGCGCAGACTGAGAGGGCGGGCAGAGGCTGTATCCAAATTAAACTTCATCATCGGCAACACAACGAAAAACGGAGGCAAACAAACAAAGCGAACCGCAAGGGCAGTGCCTGGCTAGGGGTAGGGAGGGGGCGTGGCTAGGGCGTTTGCTAGCTGGTTGTTGGGTGTTGTTCTTCCTCCCATTTTTGTAGGTAAAAATTGCATAGAACAGAAATTTCATGTTGTTGTTGTTTGTGCTTTTTTAGCCAGCTGCAGAAATTGGCAGGAGTCGAGGCAAAAAAAGCACAGCAAAAGAAATCAGAAATTATTGTAGATTGCAGGCAAAAGGGACACACACACACACACACATAGAGAATGTCTGACCAGCATGCAACCGAGGCCAGGACACAGAGTCCTGGCTAGGCAAAAAAGAAAAAAACACAGGACAGCAGACGGACATAGGAAAAACAGAGAGAGGAAACGGCGTAAAAGAAGAAGAAGCAAGTGAAGTGCATAAATGGATTTTATAACGTCCAATGCTAAAGTAAATTTATGCTTTTTAATGCAATTGCAGGACGAACCAGACCGTAAGTGGGCGGCTGTGGAGCGGGCGTGGCAGACACGCTTCGCTTGGCCCAGAAGGGTTCACAGAAAGGCACAGGAGGAGGGCTGGGGCGGCGGGCGGAGGTGAGGGGCGAGGGGCGCTCAATGCAATCCGCAGTCGGCGCCTCGAGCGTTCAGACAAAGTGACATTTGTCGTTAATTGCAAAATTTATGGCCGGAAATCGGGGGTAACGGTAATGGTAAATACCATTAGGCCATGCTAGAAAAATGTTTTAAGAAGGCAACAGAAAAAAATAGATTTTCTTTTATATGAATAACAACTTACGTGCTAGCTAGACGGCCTAATTAGCTGGGCCTACACAAAGCGTTTGCTTACCTGAAATAAATTGTTGAGAAGAGAAAAAAGGAGAAGCAATTTAGTATAATTAATTTGGCAAGAAATATTATTGAGAGCTAAGAGGTAAAAGTGTATAGATGTATATGTAAATGAATATTAATATGATAGAAATTTGGAATATTGAGAAAAGTTGATGTACTTAGAATTAAGAATAGATCATTTTAGATGTGTTAAGAATATATGTAGTCCATACAAATTTTGAGTTTCGTTTTAAGCCTCTTACTTGATGATCATTAATACTGAAAGACCCTAGGAAGTTGTTGTAATGACTGAAATAGCGCGCTACCCTGTAGAGCTCTTAAATAGTTGCTTAAAGCTTCCTAGCCTTATCTATTTATTTAACATCTACATATTATGTTTATTTATTATTATAGCTTTAAGGTATATCATTTACTAGCTCCAAGAACAAATTACTCAACTAAATTTTATTGTTTTTAAATTTCGCTAAAAATTAATTTACATTTATCTCAAATATGCCTCATGGATATGAATCGATATACATAAATATAAATTTATTTTAATATTACCTAAATAACCTAACAAACCTCCCTTTGCCTATGCTATCTCTATTACTTCCTCATTTAATTAGAATTAAGTAATATTTATTTATTCAAAATTCAACTTTGCATTTTCATATGCAGCGACTGGAAGAAAAGACGTCAAGGCACAGCTTGACGTGGCGGAAAAGGGCAGCCAGCCACAACAGGGTTCAACTCTTGGCAGTCAAGTCAAGAGTGCAGTTAACGCATCTCCGGCTCCAGGCCCCAGCTCACCGGCTCCCCTGCTCAGATTACCCCACTCCAGTCATTTTTTGGGTCACTTTGCGCTCGGCTGGCCGAAAAGTCAAAGGCAAAAGTTGGCTGCTTCATACGCTTCGTTGCCTAATTTCGCTTGTAAGTCACACTTGCACACAAAGGTGAGCGATGTGAGGGGACAGACAGGTAGGCAAGTCTACCTTTACCTCCAACTATAGCAATGCATTTTCTATTGTTGTTGCTGCCTCTTCTTCTTGGTCTTCCAACATAAACAACTGCTTGGCTAAGCCGCCTAATTTATGCATTTTTCTCAGGCTTTGCGTTCTGCGTGGTTGGCTTTCGGCTGCCACGCCCCCACACCCGCCACCCGACACCCGACGCCCCTCGCCCTCATCAGTTGAGGTGTTTGCATGTACAGCACAACGTGAAACCAAGTGCAATACGAAATAGTCGAAATTCGTGTTCAAGTTGGATTTTCCAACTGGCATCCAATTTGAATTAATTCAAACTGCAATTCTGATTGGACTCGTAGTGTGAATGCGGCCATAAAAAAACTGGACACTAGACTGCACTCACGTGCATTTTATGACTGTGATTTACACAGGCGACCAGAGCAAGAGACGGAGGGGGGGAGAGACCTTATGTAGAGTTAGTTAAACAGAGCAGTGCGGCATGTGAGTGAGAGACAGAGATGGCATCTTGGTAACCATGAAATTGAATTGCTACTTTGAAGTGCACTCAACATCGAACCTCGCGTCGCACTCGATGGAGACAGAGCGCGAAACAGCGACAGTGGAGCGGACGGGGAGGGGGGCAGCTAACGGGTTGGGGGTTAAATGCACACATGGCTGCACGGCTGATAGACAGGCCGAAAAACACAGGGGCTACTGCTGTTGGCCACCCAGTTACCCACCTCTAATTACCAAATGCAAGTGCACAGCGTTGTTAGGAGCAGTTGTAGGGCAGAGCAAGCGGAGAGGCGAGGTGGGATCAGGGGTATGCAAGCTGAAGTGTTCATTAGAGAGCTAAGAAAAAACAACATAAAGAAAACATCGTATGGGTAGAGTGGCGTAAATCGAGTTTTAAATAGGAAAACAAGCACAAAGGGGACGCAGAGAAGGCCTAAAAGCCATACCAAAGGAAAAGCATTTGCTATGAGATCATTAATACTTACATCTGTATGTATATGAATAGCATATATAGAATAATAAAGCAATAGAATATGTAAGGATAAGAAAAGACCTACAAAACTCAACTTTACTTTAGATATACAGATATTCTGTCCATATTTTATTTATGGCCACATTAAACCAAACATAAATTCACCTTACTTAGATTTCAGCTTTCATATTTTCCCAAACAATTGCTCAGCTGTTAAAATTACTTATTTCCCATCG
Source organism: Drosophila arizonae (assembly GCF_054131065.1). NCBI lineage: Eukaryota > Metazoa > Arthropoda > Insecta > Diptera > Drosophilidae > Drosophila > Drosophila arizonae. Next base: position 3,109,198 of record NC_142923.1, read on the forward strand.
AATAAACTTATTTGCTGCATAGCCTGAAGAAGTACACGAAGTAGAAGAATAAGAAGCAGAAACACACGCGTAACCAGGCCCGCAATTAAGCGCAGCTACCCAAACTCTCAGTCTCAGTCTCTCACTCTCTATGCCTCTTTCCTGCCGTGCTAACGGTAAATGCTGCATATGTGCGCGGCTTGCGTGTTGTTTTTTTTTTTTTTTTTTTTTTTTTTTTCGGGAACCCCTTTTCGCTTGCACAGCGCACCCTCTTCCCCTCTCACTCACTCAGTCTCTTACTCACTCGCTCACTTGCTCGCCTTTGTTTTAACGGAAGCTGTTGCTGTTGTTTTTATGCTTTCTTAATTTCCTTAACAATTCTTCTTTGTGCTTTTTGTGCTGCTTCCACTTCTGTTCGCATAACTGCGACGAGTGCACTTCAAACGTCTTTGCTTCACTTACACCGCCCAAAAAGGGTAACGCGAGTGAGCGAGAGAAGCAGAGTCAAAGGCAAAGGCATAATATAAAAATCAAACGGCATATGAAAATAAGTATGTATGTATAGAAGCATCTCCCATGTGACACACACACACACAATGCCTATGTTGATGTTGACGTCGCGACGCTGGCGCTAGAAGATTGCCGCAATTTAACAGGAAAAGAAGAGGAGGCAGAAGCAGAATTGAGTGTGTTTAACATGCGTATACACTTGCTCGCAGAACTCTGCGTACACTTGCAAACAAACCCCTATTTCTATGTTTACATGAATATTGTATTTAATATAGAAGACTTAAGGCAATACTTCTTTTTGTATAACAATTTTCATTTATTTATTAACATAATTATGTTTTCATTTTATTATTAAAACTAAACCTAATATTGAAAAAAATTATAAACAAAACACATTACCAAAAAATGACACCTCAAAAGTCTGCGTACATTTTAAGTTTGCTGCGTACAGCGCTGGAATTCACGATCACCGTTAGTTTTTGCATGTTTCTTTAATTCCTCTTCGCTCATTTGCGTAATTTGCTATCACTTTGAAAAGAAATTTGGCACGCGTTTCATCATGGAGCAAAAAGGGAAAGAAATATCGGTAGAAGTTCGTAAGCTTATATTAAAATATAGGTTAGAAGGCAAATCCTACCGAGAAATTGGTCTATTGGTAGGCAGAACTCATTCTTCGTGCCAAAGAGTCTACGACAATTATGTCTCATCGGGCTCTATATTGTCAAAGCCTCGTTCAGGCCGCCTACCCTTGCTCACGGAACGAGAGAAAAAACGTATTGTTCAATTGGTACCTCAAAATCCAATGATATCTGCTCACCAAGGACGCCTGGAAGTTGCAGAACGTTTCTCCAAAACTGTTTCTGAGGAAACCGTTCGACGCACTTGGAAAAAAGCGGGCTATCATGGCCGCGTTGCACGTAGGAAGCCACATGTATCAGATGTGAACAGGAAAAAGCGTATGGACTTCGCCAATGAGCACATTTCCAAGCCTTCTAGCTTCTGGAAAAGGGTAATTTTCTCAGATGAGAGCAAGTTTTGCCTATTTGGCATAAAAGGAATGAAAATAGTATGGAGAAAAAGCGGAACAGCCATGGATAAGGAAAATTTATTGCCTACAGTAAAGCATGGTGGAGGTGGTGTAATGGTGTGGGGATGTATGGCGGCTAGTGGCGTGGGAAATCTCTCTTTTATAGAATCAACAATGGACCATAAGGATTATATAAGAGTTCTTAGTGAGAATCTGCATCAGAGTGCCCAGAAATTGCACCTGGAGGACGAATTTTGCTTCCAACAGGACAATGATCCGAAGCATACAGCCCACAATGTAAAGCTCTGGCTACTTTACAATGTAAAAAGCCAACTCCGAACGCCTCCCCAGTCCCCAGACCTCAATCCTATTGAGCATCTATGGGACTTACTCGAGCGTAGGATTCGGCAGCACACCATAAGGTCTAAGAACATGCTGAAGGAGGTCATGATGGAAGAATGGGGCAAAATAACTGCAGAGGACACTAAAAAGCTGGTTGAGTCAATGCCTCGCCGTCTGGCTGAGGTGTTAAAACGAAAAGGGTATCCTACAAGATACTAACAACTAACAAATTCCAGCGCTGTACGCAGCAAACTTAAAATGTACGCAGACTTTTGAGGTGTCATTTTTTGGTAATGTGTTTTGTTTATAATTTTTTTCAATATTAGGTTTAGTTTTAATAATAAAATGAAAACATAATTATGTTAATAAATAAATGAAAATTGTTATACAAAAAGAAGTATTGCCTTAAGTCTTCTATATTAAATACAATATACATGTAAACATAGAAATAGGGGTTTGTTTGCAAGTGTACGCAGAGTTCTGCGAGCAAGTGTATGTATGGAATTATACTTGACTTAATTAGCTGTTATTAAAAACAAATTGAGAGGAACAACAAAACAAAGCAAAGGGTTCCACCAAACAATTAAATAAACCTTTCTCTCCACTTCGAACAGATTTTCATTGACAAGAAGTTGCAGCGAGTAAAATGTGAGATAATATAATGAGATAGGTATAAATAGCTGCATGCATATACATACATATATACATACATGCATGTTTGTATATTTACATTTTAAGTTGCGCTGCACAAAGTCAGGAAGTTGGCTCAAGCTATAAATGAAATATAATGAGCATTCGGCTACTACACTTGATTGGCTGCGGCGATCCGCATGGTGATCTCCACACAGACTGCAAAAGCTTTCGCATAGTGTGTGCGTGCTCAAAAGCTCCATCAAATAGTGCGTGTGCGCGAGCGTAAGCACTGAAGCTTTTGCATTTGACGAGGCAATAACGGCGGAGAGATAGAGTGAGAGCGAAATATGTAGGCCTATGCTTAGTGAATTTCGTTTCTTTTTCGCTCTCTTTGTATTTGGCACTAGCTGGCGACGTAGCCATTTTTAGATTTCCTTAGTGCTAGTTGCGTCTGTGTTGTTGCTGTTGCTGTTGCTGTAGGGCACAGCTAGTTGTTGTTGCTGTTGTGTTTGCAGTTCGAGCTTTTTTTAGTGCTGTTGCTGCTGCTGCTGTTGTTGTTATTGTTATTTTCGTTGACGTGTATATGTATTTAGTGCGCGTGAATGTCATTTATACAGCAACAAAAGCTTTTCGGCTGCAAAATGTTGCGCGTGTATGCGCTGTGTGTATTTCTGTGTGCTTAAGCGTCTGAGTGTGTTTGTGTGCGTCTACGCACATTTTTAATTATGTTGTGCGAGCTCAAGGTTTTTTTTTTTTGAAATTTTTTTGTTGCTGTGCAGGCGTTGGCGATAGAGCGTAGCGGTCGCCGCTTGCCCCCGACCCTACAGTTCCCTCTCCCTTCCTCTCTCTCACTTGAGCGCTCTATATTCACTTGCGGCCAATTTTAATTGTAGGCCGCAATAATTTAGATGCGACTCCGACACAATCTACAAATAACTCAATAGCAAAAACAGGAAAAATGCGTAACACATAAAAATTTTTTTTTTTTTGCGCTGCGTTTGCACATATACACACACATGCATATGTACATATATTTAAATGTATATGTACAATATTTATTGTATTTATATAGTTTATTTTGCTATATAATAGCATAACATACAAGCTTCGCCCTCCATATTCATGCGTATGTGGGAGAAAGAGAGATATAGAGTTCTAGTTATGCTATATAGCATATGTATGCACACACACGCATATACATGTATGTTTGTGTATTATCTGCGCTTTTTGGTGTTGTAATTGACATGAAATTGACAAATTGTTGTTGCTTGTTGCTTCTACGAATTTATTGAACAATAACAAAAAGCACCCATTGAAGGTTATTTTCTGATTTTACAGAATATATTTTTGGTTACATGTTATGAGATTACTTTTTGGATTAGCATAAATTAGCATATTTTAATGCTAAAGTCATTCTTCTGAAAACTAAAGTTGTGTTTTTACTATGTACATATGTATGTATGTATGTATGTATCTCTCTCATAGACATTAAATTTACAGCATTGGAGGTTAATTTTTTATTCAAAGCATTTTTAACAACAATGCATTTTAAAATTAATCCACTTATTATTTTAGAGCAAATTGTATAAACATAAATACATATTTTTAATGCCATATTTTTCGATATTTCTTTTTTATTAAGTTTTTGAAGTTAGTTTTGAAGAAATATGCATATAACTTTCAAACAAAAGTAGGTTTACTTTTATTACTCTCACTCCCCCCCCCCCCCCCCCCCTCCCTTCTCTATGCTGCCCTTTTCTCTGACTCACTGCATGTTTGCATGTTTTGAAGGTTTTCTCAAACTAACACCCTGTAAAAATAATTTCATCTACTAATTTATGCGCAATTTTACGGCCATGTTTTATGGCCTATAAAAACAAAAAAAACGAAAAGAATGTGCGACACGCATCAAGTCGGGATTTGCACTGCAAAACTATATGGATATAGATACATACACAGACACACATTCATATACATTTATAAAATGTAACTTGTCATAAAAAAATGCGAAATCAACGAGTTTTTTATGTGCTGCTAATTAAGCTTATCAAAAACGCAAGACAAATTCATTATGAAAGCAAAAAGGGAAGAAAAAAAGCAAACAAGAAACAGAAAACAAATATTTTTAGTTCATATTATTTAAGTACAGTGAAAACCTGTCAGTGTCGTTCGTTTCGAATTTGTTTTTCTCCATTGTTTGGTCTATAGGCCTAAAGCACATATGCATGTATACAAGCAAATGCTATCTGTATACTGTGTGTAGGTGTGAATGTAGAGTTGTCTATGTGTGTCTGTGCATGTGATATGTACACACTGTCAGATATGGCGGAGCCTATGTGCAATGCTTTGGCAAAACTATTCGTTCGCAGTTATTCCCCAGCTGCTGCTAATTGCCATTTGCCTTTTGCTCCACTTCGCAATAGCGCACACACTCGCACTCGCACTCGCACTCACACTCGCCGTCAGTCAGTCGCTCTCACTCGCTCGCATATATTGGCAAATGTGCGCTGGCAAAAAGTTTTGCATGCATTCAATACATAGCGTAGAGTTGCGTTGTGTAGAGTAAGCAAAGCGCCCTCTCCAAGTGGGCGTGTGTGTGTTGGTGCCTGTGCGCTGTCCACGTATGGGTGTGTGTATGAGCAAAATAGAAAACGCATTTCATGGGCGTTGTTAGTTAGTTGCGTTGCTGGGCTCGCACGGATGAGGCCCAAGCATGGCACGCCACTGTGCTGTCTGTCATTTCGCAAGAGCGGAGAGCGGCAAAAATCTACAAATGTGCAGTTACGCATACACGTACATATGTGTATGTGTGCTCTCTCGCATGCTGGGCTTATGTAGAGCGTCGATTATTAATTATTCAGCATTTGTTTACAGTGCTAAGCAAATTTATGAGCCACTTGAAGGAATTGCGGCGTAAAGAAAAAACTTCAACTCTAAACAACAACCAGCTCTCATTACAATGGCTTTGCGTATTTTTGGAAAGTGCATACGCAGCGGCCAATTGCAGTGCGAGCAGCTAGAGCGTGAGCGAGACAGAGACAGATTGATTGCCTGTCACTCTAGTGCTATGTCAACAGTTGAAACAACTGTAATAACAACTGCGTTTCGGTTAAAGCTATTGACGGGTTTTGTTGTTATTGTTGTTATGTTGAATCGCTTTTCTTGGTAGGCGACACATTAAAATTCAAGCAACTGCAGTGGCAGGTCATAAAATGCCACAATTATTAAAGCAGCCGCTGCAGACGCAACTCGAGACGCAGAACAAGAAGAAGAAGACGAAGCACACGAAACAGCTCTAATGAGTGCACGCAGCATAATGGAAGGGGGAGAAATAGAACAATACGCACACAACTGCATACGCGCAGCAACTGCGACGCACTTTGCGTAACTGCGAACGACGACAACAACAACAACAACAGCAGCAGCAGCAGCAGCAGCATTGCATTGCGTTAGCTCAGAAAGCCGCGCAGTCTGCGACGCACATTGCGTGAGCGTGCGACAGAGCGAGATAGACAGCAGACAGACAGGGTGGTTGGGGTAGGGAGCTTTGTGTATTCTAGGAAGCCGAACGATTGCGCAATGCGTGTGAGCGAGTCAGCAACACTGAAAGGTTGAGAGGCCAGACTAAACTAAAACGCACTTCCGACAAGTGAAAATGCAACAAGAAAAAAAAAAACACAATAGCAAATGGTAGAGTAAAGAAAGAAAACAGTAAAAACGAAGCACACGTAAAACAAAGGTTGAAAATAACCAAATTGTTGTTGCATTTAATTAAATGCGGAAGGCCCACTACAGCAACAACAACGGCAACGGCAACTACATTTAAGCGCACGCAGCAACCAACAATAGAGTGAGAGCGAGAGCGAGAGAGAGAGAGGGGAAGGAGAACAGCAGCAGTACGTACAACGCACAAAAATTTGGAACGCGCTGCGCTTAAAGTAGGTCAAAGCGGCAGCGACGCTGGCGTCAATGCCGCGAGGGGGTTGCGTGTTAGCAGCGACGACAACGTCAGCGGCGACTGCGACGCAGCAGCAGCAGCAGCAATATAAGAAAAGTTTAATTTATGCAAAGAAGAAGAAAAAAATTGAGTGCGTTGCGTATGTTTGCACGTGTGTGTGTGTGCTTGTATTGATATGTATGTACGTGTATGTGTGTGTGTGTGTGTGACTTTTGCTTTTCTTCAGTTGTCGTCTAATTGTTATTGATATGCAACGCTGACGCTCATAAATCATATACAAAGCAAAAAGTGCGTAGAAAATAAAAAGCAAACACAATGTTTAGGCCTTTTCCCTCTCATACATTTCCTTGCATAAATTATAATTGTGCGTAATTATTATAATAATTACATGCGTTGTGCGTCTGCAAAATGTTTGCAAATGTTTGTAGCATAAAAAGATACAAATAAGAAGAGGAAAAAAAAAAACTTTCGAAAAAATGTTTACTTGGTTTTAACTAAGTGTGACAATATTTTGTTGTACTAATGGTGAGGGAGGGGCGGTGGGTCGTTGTCAAGGGGAGTGCCCAGTGTTGGTTTAGTGTTGTGTAAGTGAAAATGCGCTGCGCAATTAACATAAATATTGAATGACATTGCTTGGAGGTTAGGCCCAAGACAGAAAGTGCTTCCAGCGCCATGTGGAGAGTTAAAAAGTGGAGAGTAGTGCGAACCGCCTAATGGGAAGTGTATTCTTATAGCCAACTGAAGTTTTGAGTTTAGCTAAAATGCAGCAGAGGAGAGTAAAGTGGAGAGTTAGGCTGGAGAGTAGCTGAAAGCAACAAGTTGCAGAGCGTTTGTAGAGTGAAGTAGAGAAGAGTGTAGAGTAGATGAGTCGAATTCGGAATAAGTGAAGAGTGGAGATATATGTAGCTAGTTGGAGAGTCAATTCTTTACAAGATTTGTTGTGTAGAGTTGCAGTGTAGAGTAAATATAATGTAGATATTTAATGAAGATCAAAGAGAACAGTTATAATTCAGACCATTGGCGAATTCGATTTCAAATTAAATTTTTATTCTCCTGGATTACATTTCATAGAGAAGTAAGTGTTGGATAGCTGGCTAGTATTTTAGTGTTGCATAGTATTAGAGTTGGTATTAGCCAACATTATATCAGGATTAGCTTGGCTATGACTTATAAAAGAAAGCAAATCATTGCTTTAAATATTTAAATAAAATTAAAGCTCACCTTATAATCCAATTGCAAATGTTGCGAGTTAATCCAAAATTAATGTTGCCTTAGTTTTCGATCGTAAAAAATGTTTACAAATTTTGTCTGAATTTTCATTCAATTACAATTTGTAATTAATTTTGTTTGCTTGCACTTCACTGCACTTAGCTTAAATGTTATTTAAATTTGTTTTTTTTTTTTTTTTCAGTTATTATCAAAAATGTTTACCAAATATTTATATTTTTTCAATATATATATACATATATATTTATACATAAATATGTTTTAAGCATAGATTTTTATTTTTTTCTTCTGTTTTTTTTGTTCTCTAAATTTTTTTTTGTTTTTATCGAAACGAAATTTTTATGCAAACTAACACACGCGTTTTTTTTTATTTTTATTATTTTATTAATTTTTTATTTACGGCTGCTTGTTGTTGTTGTTGTAGTTGTTGCTGTTGCTGTTGTTGTTGCTGTGTTTAGTATTGCGTTTTGTCCGAACCAATAATTTTGAAGAGGTTTTCCAATTTAGTTGTTGGCTTTAAATTTGTTAGCGGTTTTTGCTTGATTTCGAAATTTAGCTGATTTTTGCTTTTGTTGTTGTTTCTTGGTTTAGTTTAAAGTTACATTTAATTGATTTTGTTGTTGTTGTTGTGTTTCCTTTTGCTTGCTTTTTATTTAATTTTTAGCCAAATATATTTAGATTTTGTTTTCAAAAAAGTTTTTTTTTGTTTTTAATTTTTTTCTTCTTTTTAGCCCAAATTTATAATTTGCCAATTTTGCATTTGCTTAAAGTTTGTTTAGGTTTTAAATTTTCCTTTTCAGTTCATTTTTGAAATATTTTGTTGTTGTTTATTTTTGAGTTTGATTTTCGCAACTTTGTTTTAGTTAGTTAAATGTTCAAAAATCGCATTTTGTTGCATGTGGCAATGTTGCATTCGCCTTTTTTCGATTTTGTGAACGTGTTTGCTGTGTGGAGACATTTTCACAGTGACATTGGAGACCTGCAACAAAAGTGGAGAGTTGGATAAATATATGTTAAAGAGTGTAGGTAGATCGATAGATAAAGAGTGTTGGATATAGAATCGTATTTTTTTTTTTTTAATTATTTATTTATTTTTATTTTATATATTTTTATAGACATTTAAAAAAAATATTTTTTTTAAGTCTACAAAGAATATTTCATTCTAATTCTTTTCCAAAGAGTTTGATTCCTGAAATCTCAAGATCTTTTATTGCTATTGCAATAAAATTTAAACTTTAAATATAGATTGATAGTAACATAGCGAACTGAACTTAACTAGATATCAAACTATTCTATGCTCATATTTCTATATTTTCATTATAATCTTATATGAAATTCAACATATTTCTACACCTTCATAATTCACAGCTCTTTCTAACGACAGGAACATATATTATATATTTCACATTGCCCTTTTTCTCAAAATTCTGATTAGCTTTACTTTAGATTTTTGAAAAATGTCAAATAAATATAATTCTTATCTGTACCCGAATGCTGTTTCCATTAATTCCTTAATCTGAAACCCGCAGATTGCAACGCATTTCGTGGCTCTGGGTTTCGTCTTTAATGTAGCTTTTAATTGAGATTGTTTTTTTTTTTTGTTTAGTTGTGAAATATTTCATCGACTTCCATCAGGAAATTGTCAACGCTTATCGCTCTAAGTGCCAAATCTGTTAAGAATGGGAATACTAAACAGATGCAATAGTTCAATCGGCTCGAATACCAGTTCACTGGTTCATAGTCTGTGAGCTTTGATTACTACATTTAAAGAATAATAATATACTAGAATAACTCTCTATTTCTATGGTTCATGTTACACTTTTACTATATTATGATATCCAATATAATATTAATAGTTCTCCCAAATTTCTTGGTTTTGACATTGAACTAACTCTGAGCTGATTCAGTTATATGCTATATTAACCAAACTATCCTCAATTCTACATTTTTTGTTTAATTTGAGCCATTTAAAGACGTGATGTATAGTATAATTATAGTAATACATATAATAATAATTTCTGTAAAATATATATCAGTTTGATAACTTAAACAGATTGCTTAATGAAAATTAGTTTAAAAATAGAACACAATATTCTAAAGAATTTTTAGTATATTTTTTATGTTGAAATTTTGTCAAATTTCTTTAAATATAATTATTTTTATTTTTTTTTTTTTTGTTATTTTTTATTTTTTTTTTTCTAGTTTTTAATATCAGCTTAAATGCATTTAAATTTAAATTTTGTGTTTTCAGTCATGTATATTTTAAATATTTGAAATATTTGTTTATTATTTTTGTTTGTTGCTTCTCTTTTTGTAAAGTTCTTGCAAATCTGCTTCGATCTGTCTCTTTCTCTCTCTCTCTCTCTCTCTCTCTCTCTCTTTCCCGCTTATATCAAACAAGTGTCTTAGCAAAGTTTTCATATAATTTATGTCTGTATGTATCTTTTATGTACAACTGTTATAATCTCTGCATATTGCCTTATGCACTTTAACACACACGCACACACACATACATACACGCACACACGTGCCTCTTGGAAGGGTTTGAAATTCAGTTCACTTTTTGGCTGTTTTGCTTTGCATGCTTCGCATCCTTTGCATAGGCATTGCCTGAGGGGCGGGTAGGGTGGTTTATTGTTTGTTATTGTTGTTGTAGTAATTATTATTGCTGTAGTTGCTGCTGCCGTTGTTGTTGTTGTTGCTTGATTAAAAATGCACAAGTTTCTTTTTGCTTTCCGCTTTTCCCATTTCCAGTTTCCAGTTGCAGTTGTTGCCAAGCAACCCCATTCGGTATGCTAAAGATCACAATATGCACACACACGCACACACTCATAGAGTTACGCACAATTGTAATTGGTATACGCATTTATTGCATTTATAGGGTTTTTCTCCCGGAACGAGTTAAGAAACTTGTAGAGCTGCTGTCCTTGCTTCATTATTTTTGGGAAAGTATCTTAAAGATACATACAGTGCACTTGGAGAAAACATGGGCATATATATAAAGATAATATATATATATATATATATATATATATATAGAAATAAAGAGAGAGAAGTTTAGATAACTGTATTCCTGCGGCGTTTTTGGCGCTCAAAAATTGCGAGTTTTTAAGAGTTATTTTTATATATATTATTAATTAATAAATCATTATTTTTCTATTTTTATTTTATTATTTAATATAACCGTGATATTTATTGATATATTTTGATTAATTTTATTATTTTATTTTTAAGTTTATGTTTTTATAGACTTTTAATTTATAATTTGTGACTTTAGATATACTTATTTTTTATTTTTGTAATTTTCACTGATTTTAATGCATTTAGAAAAATTGCAAAAATTGTTGCTTGTTTATTAAATTTATTTAAAATTTTATTGTTTTTCTTTTGTATATTTTTATTAATTTATTTGGACTTGTTTGGTTTAATAACAATAAACAATGAATTTACCTTCAATCACTTGTCAAATACACACACATATACGTTCGCACACACACACTCATGTAGGCACACACTTTGTGCATACACTGTAATAATTTTTGTTTTTATTTCGATTTTTTGTGTATTTTGTTTGCCGGCCTTGGGCGATATTTATTTTGTTTTTGTATTTTTGTTTTAATGTAAACTAAACTTAAATAATAAATTAAAAAACAGTTAAGTTGAGGAAACTTTTGTTGTTAGGCAGCAAATATTTGGTGCACAATTTTCAAAACAATTTTCATTTGTTTTTCTGCCGCATTTCCGTTCGTAATAAATAAATTAATATGAATATTAATTTTGTTGTTTTCTTAAATTTTGCTTTGTAATTTTGAAATGTAATTTAGTTTTGGTTTTTGTGTATTTATTATTCTTTGTTTTTTTGTTTTTGCAGTCAGCTTCTGTTTTGCTGTTGCCGTTAGACGAGACGAGAAATGCACACAACAAACGCTGCGACTGCGAGCTGCGCACCACCGAAACCTAGCGCCGAATAACGCGAGCGTAATTCCACTTTTGCGTTTATGGCCGGCCTATCGAGGCAGAGGCAGAGGCGACGCGACGACAACGGCGACTCACACAAGCATACAACAAACTGCACGCACACACAAGCAGTGGCAGAGCCACCACCAATAGCAGCAGTAGCAGCACCAGCAGCAGTAACAGCGCAGCAGCGCAGCAACGCAACAGCTCCAAGACCGTAAGAGTAAATGGCGAACGAACGCAGCAAACCGCAGCGACAAAAAAAAACACACACACACACATACACATACACGCGCAAGCACAGGCCCGGCGTCGCGAGAGTGCGCCTATTTTGCATTGAGTGCTTTTGCGTTATGTTGCAAATGCAGAATCTGCTCACTCGCTTATGCTCTCGCTCTCTCTCTCTCTCTCTCTCTCAGCGCTGAGCGCTGAGCGCTCTCGCAGCACAGCACGCGCTCACACACACAAGCAGAGGCACTTGCGCAGCGGCTGTGCAATGTTTTTGCACGTTTAATCCATTTTGAATGCACGACATGCAGTGTTCAAATTGGATTTTGTTTTTGCTGAATAACGGTAAAGAGTTTAATCATGGTTTAAAAATATTATAATTCAGTAAAAAGCTTTTTAACTGTAGTTGAGCTAGTATTAGAGCGTTCCATGCAAGGCGCTTTATGATGTCATTGCTGCAACTTTGTTTTTTTTCTTCCTCCTGCTTTTTCCTATTTTGTGTATGCAATGTCGCCCCTTCTCGCAGGACTTCTCTCTCAGCTAGAGTTTGGGGGTGAGTTTTACTACTCTCTCTCTCTCGACTCACACTCTCACTGCGTGCAGGCAAATTGCATAAGTCGCATGAGCTAATCGCGAGTCCTTTCGCAACTCCTTCGAGCGGAAAACACTACCAAAATTAGAAACTTGCTTTTTGTGGCACAGCAGGCGGGCAAAGGACGAAGGGGTTGAAGGGGGAGGTTAGCTGAACTCTGATTGCATCAGCTGGCCAGGTGCAAGCAGACAAAAGTCCTCAAGTTCAAATAAAGAAATCAAACTTGATTTGCAGCAAAAGAAAAAAAAAAACAATAGAGCTCAAATTGCGTTTTGATTAACCGCTAAAAGTTGCTGACAAAAGCAAACAGACAAAAAACAAAAACAAATGCCGCCTTTATCTTATTGCATTTCCCACAAGTGTCCTGTAACCAACGAAACTTTAATCAACGGTTCAATTGTTTCTCATTTGAACAATCGGAAAAAGCATCAAAATTAGCTGTTTTTCTTCTATTTATTTAATGTTGTTGCTCTCAAAAGTGCTCAAAGAGCGAAACGTTTTGAGCGTAAGCCCAAGCAAAAAAAAAATTAAATAAAAAAAACTCGTTTCTCCTGCTTCCAGTGGCAAAACAAAAGCAAAAGAAACAACAACAACAACAAGAACTTAGCATAACAATACTCAGAGCATGAGAGAGCTTGAGCTTGAGCTTTTTCGTGTTAGCGGCACTTCCCCAGCTGAGAACGCGCATGTCACTCAGAGAGCGCGCGCAAAAAAAAAAAATAAAACAGCTAAAGCTGCCTGCCTGCACACAAAAACAATCCAAAGAACGACGAACGGAGAATGGAACAGCAAGTTTACGCAATTCAAACAAACACGTGTAGCAGCAACACGCAGTCAAGCGCAGCGTCAGCGGGCCCCCGCTCGCACACGCTCTCTTTTTACGCTCTCACTCTCTTGCTGGCTGTGTGTGTGCGTATGTATGTGTGTGTATGTGCGTGCTTGTGCGTGCTTATGTGGCTGCTGTCGCTGCCATGTGGCCTATGAGAAATCCAATAAGAAAAGCTTCGTACGTTGGCTGCGCACACACCAATGCAGGCCATTATGCGTGTATGCATGCCTGTGCGTGCCCGTCTGTGTGTGTATTGCGTCTTTTGGCATGGCCGCCAACATAGATGCCGACTGCGACGCTTCTGTCGTTTGCTATAGCGTTTGCAGTGAGCTGCACACACTTCACGGCAGCCCTCACACATTTTTGCTTAGCTACAGCACTTTTTGTTGCTGCTATTCTGCTGCTTCTGCTGCTGCTTCTACTTCTTCCTCTTCATGCTCTTGCTGTTGTGTTGGCTATGTACAGTTTTTGGGGCGGTTTACATACATACATATTATGTATATATATATTTATACATACATACATATGTATGCTCCATATTTTGGCGCCAGCCATACACACACACACACACACACCCACTCGCTCGCACTGCCCATTAACGGAACGCACTTTTGCAGCTTGCGTTTGTGCCTGTGAATGTATGTGTGTGTGTGTGCTCGCGCGTGTCTATGCGTGTGTGCGTGTGCTTTTTTTTTTTGTGAAATTTTAGCATTTATTTGTTATGTACTCGCACTTTGACTGCTGCTGCGCCGCTGTCGCTGCGCTGCGTAGGCCCGTTATATACACTATTTGGCAATTATGTAGAGCTATGCGTGTGTGTGTGTGTGACTCTGCCGCCGCCTAAGCAACTTTTTTGATTATGTGTGTATACTGCATTTTTTCGCTTGTCTCTTTTTTGGTCGGCGTTCGCTCGCCCCCAAAACTTCCTTGCGCAAAGCTTTTCAATTGCACAAAAACAAATGTTTCGCTTTCAGCTAGTGTGTGTGTATGTATGTGTGGGTGCGTGTGCGCGCACATACATACAAACGCACGCATTTATTTATTTTTTATGAAGCGCTTCGACGAATTTCTGTTGCGCTTTCAGATGAGATGATATCATTTGTTTTTGTAGCATTTGGCGCACATTAAATTTGTATGTTGTACAGACACACACACATACACATATATTTAAATACATTTACATATCTATGCATACATACATATGTATATACATAGATGTATGTCTGTATTGGTGCCTGCAATGAGTGCGCTTTATATGCTCATTTTTATTGTTTTTTGTTTCTTCTGTCCAATATGTTTTTTGTTGCTGATTGTTGTTGTTGTTGTTTTTACTGTCAATTGGTTTGAACCAGTTAAGCCAGCAGACAACAAACACACTTGACAATGAAATTGTTTCATGTTGGGCTAGGAATTACATACGCATGCATGTATATAGATATACATACATACATACATATGTATGTATGCATGCATGTATGTATGCCCATTGTGTGTAAAATTGTGTCTAGGACAGCAATTGTGCTAATTAGATGAAATAATAGAGCAGCTGAGAGGTTTATAGAAGTCAAACGAGAGTGAGAGAGAGAGAGAGAGAGAGAGAATGGTTAAGGTAGAACAGACAGTAACGCAAAGAGAGAGAGAGAGAGAGAGTGGGTGGGCTGGTGGTAGTGTGTGGGGTAGTGGGTTTGAGCGTGAGTCTTTGGGCTTAGATTATAGGAGCTTAAGGAAATATTTACAGTTAAACCTTAACAGTAGGCTATCAAACAGCAATAATTAATTTGAGATTTTTGCCTTAAATCAGTTGATGAAAAAAAATGATCAGCATGAAGAGATTTCAGACTGTTAGAAGTCGTGCTTAAGTTTGCATATAAATGATTGTATTATTTACTATATATAGATATATAAAAAGCATACATATATAATTTTTACTATTTCATATATATATTTCATTCCGGCATGAATGCATAATTCTCACTATTTGGGCTCATTATATCCCAAACAATTCACTTCATCACTTTCTCTGGCCTCTTCCACATATTGCTTACTAATCTCTTGCCCTACCCCTAACGGCCTCTCCCGTCCATACGCCAGTGAATACCTTAAAAAAGTCATCGTTAAATCAACAAGTTGCTTTTGCGCAACCCGCTGCCAACTCGCTTTAACAATTGTTTAGCATATCGCCCGCTTCTGTAATTCCTAGAAAAAGGAAGGAAAAAAAAGAACCGCAAGAATCAAAAAAGCAAAGGAAAAAAACAAATTGTTTTGACTGACATCAAAGCGAAAGCAAGCCAAAAAAAAAAATGTTAAAAATAAGGACGACAATTTAAAGAAAACCGCCAAAAACCCGCTGCGAGCTGGCTAAAGAAGTAAGAGGGAAAGAGAGAGAGTGAGGGAGGGAGAAAGAGAGTGGGCTGGTGGGGCTGTGGGGGGTGGTCTGGGCTGGCTTGACATATTACAAGCTGTGACGTTGACAAAAACAAAAAAATAAAGCCAAGCAAAATAAAAAAAAAAAAAAACAACAAAGGCAAAGACTAAAAGAAAAATGCTGCCATAATTTCAAAACAATGACGCCGTCTAAATAATCCTTTCTGCTTTTCCTTTAAAGATACTGTGCAAGGAGCTCAGAGCCGAGCCGAAAGAGTCGAGCATAAAAAAAATACACACAACAAAAAAAAAAAAGGGGTTCAAGGACATTTTACACATAATTTTTACTACCTTAGGAAGCAGGACGACAGGCGGCGATGCTAATATAATAATTTTTGCGCCAGGACGTCCTTGCGCTGATTTCCTTGAGTAGAGCAGCGCACAAGTTGAAGCTGCCGAAGAGCCGGGAAAAAAGGCTGCTGCTTGAAGAGTTTAACGCTCTATTACGCACAATCAGGACGCGGGCGTTTAGGCAAATCAAATAAAATATAAAAAAGGAAGCGGCGGGCATAAGCAAATGCTAGCAGGACGACAGAGCGACGACGACGACGACGACGACGACATTGATTGCCTTTTTACCTTGGCTAGAAGCCCATAACCCACCCAACCCCGCACCCCGACCACACTTGACTGTTGCGAGTCTTTGTTTACCTGTTGTGCCTCCTTTTTTGATTATTATTATTCCTTACGAGCGGCAAATCGATTATTAGGCTTTTGGGTGAATGAACTTTGCTAAAGCTAACAGTGAATTGTCAAAGATTTCTGTTCATTTGCTTAAGACCAACCCTGTATCAATCACATGATTGATTGATCAGCTGCAGTCAGAGCAATGAAGAAGCTTGCACTTTAAAGATGTTTTAATCCTTTAACTTAAATATGTTAGTTTAAATTGCAAGAGGTTATGCTTCAATCATTGTGATTGAACTGCAAAACTTACAATTTTTTTGTAATTTAATTTAATTCATTTGATAAATTATATTAGTTTGGGCTTTCATACTTTTATTTAAAGCAAACCTTAGTCATACATCAATCACATTGATTGATGTTAATCAAACAATCAGGTTGTTAGCTTTATTTAGGGAACAAAATACATACATACATATATATATTTGTTACTTTCCATAAATTCTCATATATTTCATTTCATTTAACTATGCATTTAACATACATAAGTCAATCATTTTGATTGAACCGTTGCATTTATTTTACATTATTATGATGTAATAAACCAGGGTATTAGCAACTTTAATTATTAAAGAATAATTCTTAAAAAGATTTATTTATTTTTTTTATTTATATTATTTATTTTATCTTTTTATTTAATATTTATATTAAATTATTTTAATAATTGTTTGATTGAAAAATTGCACCTAAATAAAAATCGCATGATGTACATATATAAACATATATATGAATATATTATATCACTCATCTGACTCTGTTCCCGACTCACTCAATTTACATTCTCTTTTTCGGCATATATAAAACACATCAATCATGATTGATTGAATAGTTGCATTCAGAGCCAAATAGAGACTCGATTTTATTTCGTTTTTGGCTGTGTCGCAGTTCAAAGGCCAATTTGTGAACTAGAGCAAAGCGCTGCTCTATTAGCGAACTCAGGCGGGAATGAGGTTGGCGGCAGAGTGGGGGCGTGGCAGGGGAAGCTACAAGCAAAAATTGGGTCACGCACGCATGTGTTGACTGCCGGCTGTCGCTCGTTGCAGTTGCTGCGCAGTAGTCAAAGCAACAAGATACGAGAGATACGAGATAACAACAACAACAATAATGACAACAACAACAACAACAACAAACAGAGACACATTTTGTGGCAGACAATGCGACGCATCGTGTTGTAAGCGTCGGGGATAGGCAGCTCAATGGGAGCTAGGTGAAGCTAGAGCAGCCCGTGATAATCATTACGCATGCAAATTACAAGCAAACAGAAACGAACAGTAAAAGTACAGTAGAAACTCGAATTGAGGAACAACAGAAAATTAAATATAGACTATATAGAATTAAATTGTATAAGTAAGTATACATATAGTTACAGGTAAGAGTATAAATAATAATTACCTATATTATATAATTATGTTATATTTTATTTCTCTTCTTACAGATTTTTGCTTAATCTTTTAGCAGACATTTGGGAAGTAAAATTCCGCTTAACCTAAAGACCCACCTATTTCCTAAGTAATCTTTTAATTTAGTCCTAAAATTTAATGCTATAGCACTTTATCTATATTATAAAATATACAATATTGTTATCAATGTGTGCCACCTTTTTGTTTGGTTTATTCAAGCTAAATTATAATTATTGTATATTTTAAAAACTTAATTTTTGAAGATTATTATTATTATTTTTTTAAATTTTTTTTGATAGTATGAAAAAAAAAATCTTTTATTAAGCATAATGTAATTATTAAATAAAAATAATATTCGAATTTTTAGAAATTTTATAAGCTCGACTACATATAGTATTTATTAAACTATAATATATATTTCTGTTTTTATTAATCGTAAATTAAGTTTTTTAATTTAATTTAATTTTTGGTATTTATTTTGCAACATTTATTTCTTTTTTCATCTCCTAGATATATTTTATTTACTAATATATTAAAATATTATTGTAATACAATATTAAAAATATATTTTAGCATTATTTTCTATAATTAAACAAAAATATTCGAATTTTTAGAAATATTATGAATTAGACTATATATAAAATGTTTTAATCTACAGTATAAATTTGATTTTATGAATTTCAACTTTTTATACCCTGAGCCCATTGTTTTTTAATTTAAATTTATTTTTATTTTAAAATTATATATTAATAATTTAATAAACAAAATTTTTAGAAGTCTCATAAAGTTTGCATTAGTTTTGATATAAGAGCATATTCATATAATATACCTTATTATTATATATTAAAAATGTTCTTTACAATTTATATAAATATATTTGACCATATATTTTTTTTTAATAATTTACAATTTAATTTTCTTATATTAAAATATTAATTTGTATTCATTTATCGTATTTAATATTTACAGTTCTTTATTCCTCTTAGTTTAATAATAAACCAATTCGGTTTCATGCTTATTGCACTCACTGTACGTCACTAGTTGACAGTTAACATGTAGCAACAGCTACTCCAAAAAAAAAACTATACAATAAAAAAAATTGTTGCGGTGGGTGGCGCTGCGCTGCGCTTCACATCTAATTGACGCACGTTGATCTCTTGCCACACGCTCTGTCGCTCTCCCTATCTAGCTTCATCTATCTCTCTCTCACTTTCTCTTAGGCCTCTATACTAACTTGCCATGCAATTCTAGTCCAAAAAAAAAAAAAAGAAAAAAAAATTGTACATTTTTTGGTGCACATAAATAGGTCAATGCATATAATTTAGAGTGTGTCCGACTCTCTCTCTCTCTCTTTTCCTCTCTCTATTTGTGTTGTATGTTGCAATGCTGCTGCTTCTGCTGAGGCCGCAATTTCAGTAAATTGTTTTTTCTTTGATCTTCGCTTTTTGCCTCAGTTGGAGAATTGCCCTTGCTCCCCCCTCAAGTCGCCCGCCCAACGCCACTGCGCTGCCTGCTGTGGCAACACTCAGAATGCAATCCATCAATCGCAGTTGGCGTCGCTGCCGCTGCCACTGCCGCCGTCGCTGCCTCAGTCTGTGTGCAACCACCGGGCAATTATGTAATCTATGGAACCCGCTGGGCTGGGCGCAAAATAAAAGAGAAGCGGCCGAGATGGACGTAGAATCTCTGCGAATTGGGGGTGGGTGGCAGGAGTAGAAGCAGGAGCAGGAAATGGAAATTGGAGTTGGGGTTGGCTATGGAGTTAGAGCCGGGGGTAGCACCGCCAGGCAACATCTGGCAGCTTGCTCGAAACCTTAAGAGCGCAAGAATTCCTTGGGGCATTTATCAAAAAGTTTAAATTAAGCGAAAGACATAAAAAAATTAAAATGTTTGATATGGAAAACGAAAAGATACAGCATTGACCTTGATAATGCGTTTAGGAGAAAGCAAAACAGAAGAGATCAAAATATGGTAAAATATATGAAATATTTATGTATGTATATATAACAAAAAAAAAAAAAAAAAAATAATAAATAAAATAAATAAATAAATAAATAAAATAAAAATAAAATAAATAAATACTGTAAATAAAAAAGTTAAATATTTCCATATGTAAATGTGAATAGATGCCACTTATAATTTGTATAATTTCCTGACTCTCGATCTTAAGGTCTGGTAAAATATTTAAAACAAATAAGTGAATATCTATTTGATTAACATTTTGCAAAATTTAAACTTTTTTAATTTAAGGGAATACGAAAAAAATGTGTAAAAATTATTTGAATAAAACATTTTGCTTATAAGGCGAAATTTTTACTTGATAAATGCAAAGTTTTCCTTCCTCTATATTATATTCATCCAAGCAACCGCATTCACAATAATTTAATTTATCAATAATTTTATATTAAAAAAAAAAATTAATAAAAAATAAACAAACTATTTATTGCTTCCTTCCTCAACTGTCAATAACTAAATATGACATGAAGTTATTTCCCTTGCTAAGCAAACACACATCATTTAATCCCCGCAAGCCAAATACATATGAGACAGCATTATGTTCTGCTTCTACCTCCCCCTCGCTCCCTCTGTGTGTCTCTTTGCCCCCCGCAATCGCTGCTTCATGCTCATAAGGAGCATAATCACATCATAACATTAAGTACTTTATTCCATTAGAAGACCTTCAAAAAGGTTAAGCATAAATTAAATTACGCAAAAACCAGCAGAAAACTAACCACCAAATATTTCCACAAATGTCCAATGTCTTCTTCTTCTTTTTTTCTTTTTCTGCATCATCGTTTACAGTTGTGTTATGTTTTATTTATATTTATTTTATGCAAAAAGCGAAATGGGCAAGGCAAAAAAAAGAAAAGAAGTAAAAGAAAACAGAAAATGGAAAATGTTGAAAAACTTGCACAAATTTTCACTGTGCTAAGCAACCCCAGAGCAAAACTCGCTGCGATGTTGCTTTAAGGCTTATTTCAATGTTTTTCCAATACCCAGTAATTGGTAGCTCAGTAAAATGGAGTTGAATAGGCGTGTGAGAGAATATGAAACATAGATATGTGAGATTTATTTTAGGTTAAATTTTCTAAAATTTAAAATTTTTATTTTCAGCTCTTCAAACTTTGCCCAATTTTTTTTAGGGTATCTGCAAGTTGTGCTTATGTTGCAATTCTAAATTTTTTACAGCTCTGTTATGCATAAACTGGAGCAAAAATTGTGCAGCCGGAAGCATTCAATTGAGCGTAAGCAAAGGCAACAGCTACAACAACAACAACAACAACAATAAAACAGAAACAGAAACAGGAGTCAATTGTGAATATTTGAAAGAAAGTGTTACAGAAGGAGGGTTCAGCTCAGACTCCCTCTGTAATTAAAAAACAGTTGTTGTTGCCAGAGAAGCTTTTGCCTCAAAAAAGTTTCACAGCCAAGGCAAATCGCAGCCAATTTCAAATTCAATTCCAACTTGAATTCCCACGCGTGCCGCTGCCTCAAAACTAATTGCAAATTAATGACTTGGTTTAAGTTGCCGCAATGAGCGAAAGCAAAAGCAACAGCAAACCCAAGCAACAACAACAACTAGAACTAGGCAAACGTTTTTGCGCATCTTTTTGCCGAGCCACTTCGACCTGAGCATAAGCAATAGTTCGGCCTGCAGAGCCCTTGGTGCGGATTAATCAATCATTTTTGCCATTACATGACAACAACAACGACAACAAATGCTGCAAGAGCAAAAAAGGAAAGAGAAAAGAAAAACACATTTCTATCATGTCTGCCAATTTGCGGCTAATTAGTTTTCTTTGTGCAAATGCCGCAATATCAACACACAGCACTGATCGCTGCAGTGCGAGCGAGACAGCTAGCATATAAATTGCAATAGTCGCTTAGCTTTCACCACAACTGCAGCAACGCGCGCACGTCTGTGCGAGCGAGCGAGCGAGATAGACACACAGAACATTCGCAAACTGGTTCCCCATTGGATGCGCAAAAATGGCGATTGCTGTGGGGATCGCCATCTGTTGCATTTGTGTGTGCACTCTGAGCGCTGATAACTGTAAAATGGCTCTGCCTCAAGCCAATCAGCTAGTGCGCGTATTTATGCGAGCTTGACAAAACAAACCAAATGGAAATTTAGCTAAAATGGAATTAAGCTTGAATGATTAAATGAAAATCAAATATATTAAAGCTATTTTCAATGAAAATTAGATTCTTTATGCCATGCATGCACTTTGGTAGCGTATTTAAACTAGTGTATTTACTATTTAATCATATTGTTATAGTAACTGATCATTGAACAATAAAACTGATAAGCAACAAAATAGTACGCTTTATGAAAATATAAAATATGTGTTTAGTGAGGCGCGTCCATGTAGCCGCAACAATAACAACACCTATGTATTTACACAGAATTTTGTGAATGCAAAAAGAAAGAAAAAAAAAAACGACCCATTGCGCATTGTTCAGATTTATAGCCTACATATGTATATATGTATATGCCTATATGTAAAAGTATAATTATATACATGCTTACATGTATGTGTATGCATATGTATGTATATGAATGTATATAATTCTAAAAAGCTCTAATGCCAAACGAGTTTCAACACATGTAGTTACATATTGCTATTGTTGTATACGTTAAGGTGGGGTATATTGACGTACAGAGGAATTTTGTAACAGTTGGAGATAGAACTATAGGAGAGAGAGGGTGAGTGAGAGAGAGAGAGAGAGAGATAGATAGAAAGAGAGAGAGAGAGAGGTATATAATATACTGCATGTAAAGCTACAGTTTAGAGCAGCTGCACTGTTTTTGCAATTAGGCAGGGTAGGGTATATGGCCTTGCATAGGAATGTTGCGACATATGGCGATAGGGGCAATGCGAGATAGAACTTAAGAAAGAAAATAAGACTCAGAGAGAGACAAAGAGCGTGAGGGAGAGATAGAGAGAGAGAGAGAGAGAGAGAGGTAGTTAATATACCTAACAGCACATTTATTGCATTACTTTTGCTTTCATTTCATCTAGTTTTGAGGGTAACTAAATTGTCGGTTCTTACATTATTGCAGAGCTTTTTTTTCTGTAGCTTGTTTTGCGTTAATCTTCCAACAATGTGGAGCTGCGCTGCGTGGACATGAAATTTATGGGATGTCAAAGGGCCATAATCTGTGCGACGACGTTGAAGGCAACGACGAAGTCGACGCCGACGTCGACTAAGTAGACCGCCAGAGCGGACGGACAGCCGTAGAACCTAGTCAACTAGAAGAGGGCAGCAGGCAGCAGGCAGCGCGTGCAATGTGAGCGACAAAGCTTTGCGCGCTCACGCACTCAGCTCCAAAAAACGCACAAGCACACACGCATATACACATACATACGCACATGCATAGGCCTAGGCATAGGCATAGACATAGGCCTAGGCACACGCATGTGGCCGATTACCTCATCGCAACGAATGTCAGAGCCAAAAGGCAGGCGAAACAAATACAAAAAGCGCAGAGCAAAAGCGAAGCATGAAATGCGTGCGAACAGTGAGAGAGAGAGAGAGAGAGAATCGGAGAGGGAGAGCACGATAGAGGGGCAGACAGACGAAGAGAGAGGGAGAGCAGCAAGGGGGGGCAGTGGGTTTGGGCTAACGCACTTTGTATGCTAGAGGCCAAACGCACAGCAAGGCAAGACGTATGCATGTGTGTGTAAGTATGCGTGCGCGCGTGTGTGTATGTGTGCGTGTGTATTCTAGTGCTGATTAAAAAAGCGTGCGATCTTTTATTAATGCTGCTGCTATTGCTGCTGCTGCTGCGGCCGCAGCTTTTGCGCTCGCTGTAACTTTTGCCTGCTGATGTTGTTGCTGCTGTCGACGTCGACGTCGACGTCACTGCCCGTAGCGTGCGCACAAGAACTGGTCCAGCAACATTTTAATTAATGATCTCTGGCAATGCTGTTGCTGCTTCTACAATTTATGCCCTGTAATTTGATGAAGAAATGCGGACTTAATAAGTTACGAACTGATGTGGGAATCTGAATCATTTACCAATATATCATATGATATTATATATAGTGCTTAGCTACTCAGATGCAGCTACCATATCTATAAACAAAAATAACATTTGCGTTCTGAAATAAATAACTACAGGGTATTTGGCTAGTCTTGCAAACTCAATTCCTTCCTTCACAGAGATTGTTTGTGTTTTTTCTGCTGCAGGGTATATGTTTAGTCTGATACACTCGCTGCATTGGCCAATTCATGTTCTTCAGCTTCTTCGACTCTTCTTCTTATTCTTCTTCATCTTCGTCTGCTTCTTCTTCGTGCTTGCCCAACTGCGCCAACAGCTTCTATCGAATTTAGCTGAATGTAAAATCTTGTATGGTAGGTCATTTGCTCTCCATCCCTCTCTCCCTCTCTTGCTCAGCCTCTCTCTCTCTCTCACTCATATGTGGTCCGCTCTGTAGTTTGTAACAGCCGGAAATGTGTCTTGTTCTTTTTTTCCATCTTGTTACAGGCCAAGCAAAAAGATTGAGCCGCTAAGATTATTACAAAAGCAGAAAAAAATAAGAAAAAAACAACAAATTTTTCGCCTCATATAAAATTTCGACTTTTGGCAATTAATCAAAATGCGAATCAAGGCAAATCAAGGTGGGTGTGTGCTGCACCTGCAGGACCTCTTTCAAACATGCCTGCACGCAATCCGAAAACGAAGGTGAAAGGGAAAATGAAAATGAAAGCGAACAGGGAAATGGAATCCACAACGAGGTAGAACGAGGCATACCACACATAATTATTGTAATTTACATTTTCACCAAGCTGTGTAAAAAACGGCGAGAAAAAATTGTGCCCAGAAACTGAAACGTTAATAAATCAAAGCTCATGGGTTTTGGGTAGACGACGAAATAATACTCTATGCGGGCGAGAAATAGCAATATTATGAATAATATTTAATTTAGAAAGTAAAAGAATTATATTCATAAAACAAATGAAGAAACTAAACAAAAAAATTGAATAATATTTTATTAAAATATTAAATTAATAAAAAATATATATTTTTAAAATCGATTGAATAAAGTTAAAACAGATTTTGATTGATATTATATTCAATACAATATTTATTTATTACTATTTTATTTTAATATTAATTTTTTTATTTTTTTAAATTTATTTTTGCAATTTTATTTTTTTTCTGTTAATTTAATATACTTATTTAATAAATAATATTATAATGAATATATTTATTTTCATATTTTTTACTTATTTACTTTTCTCAATTTATTTTACTTAATTATTTTCATTTATTTATATTTATTTATTAATTCATTAATATAATAATTATTTATTTATCACTAAGCTTTTATATTACATTTAAACTAAATATTGCAAAATAAAATCATTTATTAATATTTATTATATTACTTATCTCATATTTTACGTTTTACATTACTTTTTTAATGCATAATTTTATTAATTAAGATTTCTAAGATATGCCTAGTCTCTCTTAAGTTCAAATACCGTATTAATAAATATATAATTGCAAAATTTCGAAAAATTTCACCCATTCGCCAGATTCTAGGGTACACTACTTAACCTAACTAATTGACCCACTGCATGCATATCAGAGTCGAGTCATAAAAATCATAAGAATAACAGAAGCATATATCACAAGAACAAAGAGTAATGTAATAAAGAACAAGAGTAAAATGAAATAAAGGCTACAAAGGTTTCAGTTTTGTTGTTGTTCTATGCCATGCACAAAGCTGCGCCTAAGCGGCGTATGCGTAATAATAGTATGTATACGCAATGGGTTACGCTGGGGTCAAGCACTCACACACACTCACACACCCTCCCCGTGTGGGGTGATTGTGCTAATGACCATAAAGTCCACAGTATGCGCATATTAAAAAAAAATTATATATATGGAACACATACGCAGCGTAAGCCCAGCCCTGTACAACCCCGCCCAGTTTACTCTTTCCGCTCTTAATTTTATTATTTTCTCATAAATTTTCTTTCGCCTCATTTTCCTGTGTGTCCTTTATTGCATTTTAATGGAAATTTCTGCTCGCAGTGCTCGGCCACCTTCTGTGCCACTAATATGCCAAATATCATAAGAGAGAGCGAGTGAGAGAGCGCATCAAGTGAAATAGAATAGATGAGAGCAAAAAAAAAAAAAAAAAAAAAAAAAACAATTAAGTTATTTCGTAATTTCGAAAGTTTTTATACTTATATTTTTGTTTGTAATTATTTAAAGGCTTGGTTTAATGTTCGGCCCGCGCGCATTATTTGTCGCAATGGATTTTTATTGCAAAATTGCGTTTTCATTTCTAATTCCTGTTTCGCTCGATTCGCTTTCCTGGGCTCCCGCCGCACTCTGAAAGTGACCTCAATTGCCGTTCGTTTAGGGTTGATTCATGATTCATATTGTTTGCCCGCTCACCCCCTCCCCCACCCTGACCGAGCACTCGTTCGCTTGCATGGCCTATCCCCAAAAATATATGCAAATTTTGCAATTTGATATATGTTTATGAGTATTTTTGTTGTTATTGTTGTAATAATATCGTGTAATGTGTTTAATGAGAGAGGGCGTACAGCTGTAGTGACATATTCCATTGACAGCTGCTGGTCATTGATGAGAGTGCAGAAGACGGCGTTAGGTAGAGCAAGCACAGATTTGGAGCATGTGAGGGGGGAATATATGAAACCATTAGACACTTAATAAAGCACATGGAAATAGGTGTCAGCAAAACATAGATTCCTATGCTTAGAATAGTGCCTATAATAATATATAGAGTAGAATCCGGTTATTAAGACGCTCAAGAGAAAGTCGTTATACCCGGAAGACACTATAACCGTATAAGTTTGATCATATAAGTTTGTCTAACGACTAGAATTTTCTTCGCAATAGTCGTATGTAGGCTACAAGCGGAGTCGTTATAGCCGGATTCAACTGTACTTCATAAGTAGGCTGTATATCAAGTCAAGACAGGAAAAGCAGAGTACACCCATTGAGGGTATTCCCATTGTGACTGCCAAAACTTAGGAGTTATTACGCACTCTACACAGAGAAACTGTTCCATGCATTCTATCCACAACACAAACAGAAAAGCTCAAATGCATAGATGAGGTGGAGATATCGATAATTCGATATGTTTAAGATCCGTGTAGTCATCTGAGAAACCTTCAAGGCATCTTGGAAATCTCCAGCTCTGGGTTATTCAAGGGGCTATTTAAGCCGAAATTCGAATTATTCCCTAGATTGACAATATGGTAAAACATAATGAAACAATGGCTACTAATAAGCTTGCTTCTTTGATCAAGAATATATAGTGAGTAACATTAATATTAGGTTTTTATTTTTCAATGTCGAACTTAAATAAAACATGTGATATTCATATACAGTAAATGGCAAGGGGATAAGATATTTTCGATTTACAAAGAATTTCAAGTTATCGAGAATTATTGAGAACGAATTTTTTTCAAGGGGATAGAATGCTTAGTCGATTTATCGCGATTTAACGGAGTACGAATAATCGAGACTCGACTGTAAGTAGCTCCTTCTGCATGATGATAAATGCATTTTAAGTGAGACATTTTGCCATGGATTTTCATTCCTAATGAGCTATAGGGCAGTTACAGGGTATAAGAAAAAACGTTATAGTTGCCCCAACGGCGAATGAAGAGGAATGAACAAAGCAAAAAAGACGATGCAGGCCAACTATATTCAGTTACTACTGTATTTTCTACAAAGAGGATATTTAGTTAATGCAGGTGACTGCAGTGTGAGCTCCCCCTGCAGGCCATGCGACGATATCGATATCAAAGACAACGATAATAATCGTCAGCTCCACCACCTTCCATTACATTCTCATATATCTTACACATCTTCTACAATTTGACCGTAAACAATTCGAAGAAATTTTACATAATTTTATAGCACATTTAACACATGCAAAGTATTTTTCTCCATGATAGAATTTTCATCAATTTCCCAAAGATGCGAAGTTTTGTTTTGTTTTTTTTTTTTTTTGCATAAAATTTGTTTGCAGATAAGAAATTTATGATTATTGCGATTTCAGCCAAGAGCAACGGCAACAGCAGCACAAATATGATAATAAAAACTAGAAATTTATACATGTCAGTCGCAAGAGCGAAAGGACAACCAGAAAGGAGTTCATTCAAGCGAGGCACTAAAAATCATTCAAATTAGTTCACGCAAAATTGCGAAAAACAAAAATCAGCAGGCGTCAAAGGGAAGGCAGAAAAGCCAAAAAGCAATTCAATCACTACAAGAACAACAACAACAACAATGAGCTGATAATGTTGCATGTGAAAGCGAGAGTCAAAGCAACAAAAAGAAGAGAACAAAAAAAAAAAAAAAAAAAAAAAACAAAAAATGCTGCCACAGCAAAGCCTACGAACTATGACAGAGGAAGAGGATGCAGGATGCCTGGCGCCTCGAGACGAGCATCATAAAAATGCTCTAAACAAACAAAAATAAGCAGCGAGCAGGAGAAAAGCAAATTGCAAGTTGAGCGAACTTCAAATGCTCTTTAAATAGAGATTTACTGGAAAGAAATTCAAGTATAAAATGTGCTAGGTAGAAAGACCATAGATATAAGCTTAATATAATAATATAGAATATACTGTTAACTATATTAAGGAAGTTAGAGCCATATCCATAACAGAGAAAAGTGTAGATTTTTTATGGCTTGAATTTCATTTTCCACATTCAACGTGATCACCCTAAAATCTGGGCAATATAATCTAAAGATCTTTCTCTGATGCTGCTTACCGAATCGAGCTGCAAAACAGATATATAACTATTTAAACGACAATATATATGTATATATAAATATAATTTTGTATAAATGTGTCTTTAGTAATTCTAACTCTATTTTCTAGCTCCAAATTTTTGGCAGATATATTTATTATAAATATATTTTTAAATTTTTCGCGATTTCCACCACTAAAAAAAAATATTTTAGGGACGGATAGAGTTTGAAAATCTAGATGTAATCTCTTGTTTAATTTATTAATAATTAATATGAATTATTTTATTTTTAATTACAATATTATTTATAAGCAGTTTACAAATGGTTGAAGTTTTCACGTTTTTTTTTTTTTTTTTCTTGATCTTTTTTAACTCATTAAACGATGAATTCTTAATCTGCCTAATCTTAATCTAGCAACATTCTCTAATGGACCTCCGCAGTTTCAGGCAGAAATCCATAGGCTCAGATTTTCAGGTGTTAGGAAAACGTAAATCAAGATGCGAGCAAACCGTAATCTACGAAAATCTTTTACTTTTGATATGCTTCGATTCTAAAAGGGAAAAGTTCCCGATAAAAATCAATATTTATGCTTATATGTTTATTAAAATATCTGATATATATATATGAATATTTCTTTTTTGAAATGTATATGAAGTCTAAAAGCTTTCATATGTAGTTTGTACCTCCTATAGATCACGTAAGACATAAGCATAAATATTGAGCTTCAACAGGAACTACTCTCTATATGAAATCTAACGCTTATGCATTTCATATTTATTATATGATCTATTAGTAATCTATCATATAGATCAGATATTTTACATTCTCAGCTTCACTGCCTTGCTTTTTTCTGATTGACATACTCCGTTACATATGAGATATGCCCACACAGTTAGTGCAGCATTGACCAAACTTAACTCAATTCAAGGAACAACAAATTCTGCGCCTGCCTAACCTCGATATATGCATATATACATACATATTACATACATAATATACATACACAATCCATAGCAACTTACACACAAAACTCATCTCGTTTTGTTTTTAATCTTTTGGCCTTGTTTTTGTGCTACAGACAGTCAGACGGACAAACGGACAGACAGACAGTTATTGCAGTCTGGAGCCGGAACTGGAGCCAGTTCATTTGACATTTAATGTTTCACTTATATAACAGATATAAACACTCACACACACCCACCCACACACTCACACACAGTAGTCCATATAGTTGTTATGTGGTGCAGTGTGTCCTTTGTCCTCTGCTGCTGTTTGTGACATTTGTAAAATATTTTCTTTTTGGGCTTTTCGCTTCTCTTCACTGCTCTTCGGGTTTTCTTTGCGTTTTCGCGCTGCCTGACGCCAGTTTCCCCATTAAATTGATAAGGAAAAAATGTTTTTTGCTTCGTCCCTGTCTGAAGAACTGCATGAATGGCCTACAAAGGATGATGCCAGGCGCTTGATACAGTTATTGAATGGTGCAGGAGTCGGGCGATGGGGCAGCCGGGGGAAAGGGGATGGGTAGCGTACGGCGTGTAAAAGCAAATCTTGTGGGTGTTTTTGTTTTTCTTTTTTAAGAAGGAATTTTAGCAGCGAGTAATTTTCACAATTCTTCATTTTCGTAATTGCTCTTTAATCCCCCAGCATCTCTATAGAGGTAGATAGGAAATAGAATCTTTAAATATGTTCTCTTTCTTCTTTCTTTCTTTCTCTGTATTTATTGTTAAGTATGCTCTTACTGTCTCTTTATCACTCTCTCTCTCTCTCTCTCTCTTAATTTCCTTTGCATAGCTAACTATATCCATCCATCGATATAGCTCCACATCCTGCTCTTTACCTTTCTCTTTGCTTTATCGAATATTTCGATTCTAATTAGGTCTTCCATTTTTCCATTTTCTTTCTTTTTATTAAGCTTTACTATTCATTAATATTTGTGTATAGAATTTTAATTGTTTTATGTCAGTTCTTTTTTGCATAAATTTTGTTTTCCTTTCAACTGGACTCTACCACTATGTATCAATAAATATTTTAATGTAGATTAATTTATATGAAGAATTATATATTCATGTTGTCTATTTCTCCACGCTTCTCTTCATATTTCTATCTTTTGATCTATTTATTTATTTGTTCATTCATCTATGCCTCACGAGTTATACATATCATTACATACATACTCTCTTTAATCATATTTTGACATATTTATTCTTAACTTATGTCTATCTCTTTCTCTCTCTCTCTCTCTCTCTCTCTCTCTCTCTCTCTCTATTTCATTATAATTTTCTCCCACTTCCACTCTGTTTTCCTCTCTTTTTCCTTCCAACCAACTAAAAGCTAGCCCTAACTTCAAAACTTTCTCAATTTCTAGTCCAAATCTCTGTTTTATCTCTTACAGAGATATTTTACTTTGAAAATCAATTCGCTTGATTTGACCCACCAGGCAAAGGATAATCCCATTGATGAGAGAATCGAGTCTATAAAGCGAATGAGGAAAGCTTCGATTGACAGTCGAGGCCAAATGAGAGATGAAAGTTTTGTGCCTGGGCATAAAAATCAAAAAAATATTGAAACATATTTTTATGGAGTGTAGCGAAAGTTGTTGTTGTTGTCAAGTGATTGTTGTTATTCTTGTTGTTGTTGTTATTGCTGTTGGTTGTTATTGGCATTATTAACGCAGCAATTTATTTGCGTGGGCATTGCCGGGCAGCAATAACAAGTGGCAGGAGTCGTGCGGCAGGAGTCGTGAGGCCGAGAGTTGAAAAGTCATGGCAAGTACTTTTAACGTATTGCCATCCAATTGCCCCAGCTCGAAATGCAGGACACCCGAAAGGGACCTTCCGATTTATGTTGTTTGTTGTTTGTGCTGTTTGCGTTGTTTGTCTTCCTCTTCCTCCTCCTCTTCCTCCTCCTCTTCCTCTTCATCTTCTTCTCTGTGTCTGCCCCGCTCGATCTCCCTCTCTCAGTCTCAGTTTCCGCTGCTTTTGTTTTTGCTCTGGTCTCCTTTGCCACATGTTAATGTCCTTTGTATTGGCAGCTCTGTCCAGCTCCGACCGGCTCCTTTCTCAACTGTCATTTGAAGTTTTCTTCTTCTTCTTCTTCATCCTCTTGTGCGCATTTGACAGTGTCGTTTTATTGGCTGTCCAATGTCCCTTTTTTTATATTTTGACATTTATTGCCAAGTTTTTATTTTTTATTTCAAGTGTCCTGCCTTCATCCTTCAGCTTCGAGAG
This sequence comes from Drosophila arizonae, assembly GCF_054131065.1. Classification (NCBI taxonomy): domain Eukaryota; kingdom Metazoa; phylum Arthropoda; class Insecta; order Diptera; family Drosophilidae; genus Drosophila; species Drosophila arizonae. The sequence goes on from NC_142923.1 coordinate 3,140,969, forward strand.
TTGTTTGTTTTCCACGCTTTAAGCGACTTCATTTCACTTTACAATTGTTCTAAATTGTTGAAATGGCCTTTCGACTTCGAAAATATTTCATAGAATGACTGTGGATGCTTACCATGCCATAGATAAGCCTTTTCGAACTCTATGGAATCTGGTTTAATAGAATATCCTTTCAGGATTCACGATTGTAACTTCTTTTAAGGAAGTTCGATGTGTGAAATGTTGATATTTTCGAAATGTGAGTAATTCGTAATATTCATTGAATTGTTGCAATATTTTTGAAATTTATTTAGCTGTAGTTTTCGAACTCAATTATTACTATATAACCACAATGATTGATTGAGCTTGAATTTACCCTATTTCGTACTATTTTGAATAATATTTTCATCAAGAGAAGTTTAGATTTTCATTTTTTTATTTCAATAGTTAATATTCGAGCAATTAAAATATTCCAATATCGAATTTATCAACTTTCAAGCTCTAAATAACTCCAACTCTGTCAAATTAAACCTAAAAAATCATCAACAATTCAAATTTCAAACCAAACTCGACTATCAATTATCAAATTTTATCAGCTTAGCTCTTAGTCGAGCATGCCCTGCCGCCGCCCTTTGCAGAGTGTGTCAAGGCAATCTCTGCAAGCACGATAATTATTATCAGAGAGCGCACACTTCTACGTAATTATGGCAATATGTGCCTATCAGTCTGATAAACGACCAGACAAGGTGTAAAACAAAAAAAAAAAAAAAAAAAAAAAAAATAAACAACAACAACAACCCAATTAACAATAATAAAAGAAAAAAATATTACATTTCGCACGTGAGCTGTGAACGAAAAGTAAACGAACGCAAATATGTTCGAAATGTGTTAAAGTGACAAAAGAGGCAACAAACATTAGAAAAAAAGCAAGAGGAAGAAGAAGAAGAAGAAGACAACACACATAAATTATGCATGAATTAAAACGTTTTATGCATATTTAATTGAAACAACTTAACGAAAAGCAAAGCTCAAGAGCATTCAGCCAATCACATGCTCAGCTGTTGCTAAGAGAAACGCAGCGAAGAGCAAAGCAAAGCAAATCGATGAGAGTGCATTTGCGTTAGCTGCAGACTCTCTTCCTTCGTTGAGTTGAACGAAAGCAAAAGTGAAGCGCGCGCAGCTTATTGAAATTGAATTGGTGTTTGTGAAGGGGAAATGTGGACAATTTTAATTGTTCGTTGAGTTGCAAAATCAAAACGAAAAGTACTTAAGAGTGCAAGTGTACTTTGTGCTGTGTGGAAGGGGAAATTGTAGATAATTTTGATTGTCAGTTAAGTTGCAAAAGTACTTAAGAGTGCAATTTGATGCTTGGGTTGTTTTTAAGGGGAAATTTTAGACAATTTTAGTTGTTCGGTTAGAAGGAAAATCAAAGCAAATTTTACTTAAGAGCGTCCAAGAGGACATTTTTGACAGTTTTAGTTCTTTCGATAAGTTGCCAAAGTAAGGCAAAAAGTGCTTACGGTTGAAAATCTATTGTTGGGCTGTCTTTATGTGACACTTAAGACAGTTTTGGTTGTTCGTTAAATGGCCAAAGCCAATCAAAAATGACTTGAGTGCAATTTTTTATTTGGGATAAGTTAAAGCAAAAGTACTTTAGGTATTCGTTAGATTGATAAAATGTCAAATTGTCATTGCAAAAAGGGAAATTGAAACAGTGGGATATTTATTGGTCCTTAAGTTGAGTGCAGAAGAGTGAGAAGGTGCGTCAGAAAGAGTGCAATTGTCTTTGAAGTCGTATGGGGAAGGGGAAACTTAAGCATTTTTGGGTTATTTAGACACTATTTAGACAACTTCGTCAAATAAAAATAAAGCAATAGAGGGGAAGTTGATAATTTGCATTGCTCATTAACTTAAGAGAAAGCAAGTAAGTCTTTGATTCTTATCACAAAAGAGAATTGATTCTTGAATCTTATTAAAAAGAAACTTGACTTGTTTAGACATATTAGAAAGAATAAAGATAATCTGACGAACTGGTGAACGTTATTGACGGCAGCAAGGGAGGGGAAATTAACGATCAATTGAAATTTAAGTTTTGCTAGATTAAGAGTGCAATGTACTGACAAAGAGAACAATTGAGCGTAAGCAAAGCGGCGCAGCTAAAAAGAAGAGTGCAATTGTGTTCGTTAAGATTCATCTCAGTTTCGTGCAAAACTCAACGCAAGTGAAGCGCGCACATTTCAAAAAATTTCTTTAAGTGATTTGCACATAAAATTTCAAATTACAAAATTACTGTAGCCAAATAAAATTTATATAGAAACAAATCTGTTTAATTGGCAGCCGCCAATTGAAATGCGGAAGTTGCCAAAGATTTATGATATCTTATTTAAAAAAAAAAATAATCAGAAAAAAGGTTTCTCAGGCCCCGTTTAGAGACGTTGCCAGCACACAAGAGTTTGCAGCGTCATTCGTATGGGGCCGCATAATTACCGGTTATTGTACGCTTGGTAAATGCGTCGCTGAGGCTGCGACCTTACGCACAAAATGCGTGTGAGACACGCACACACACAACCACACCTATACACACACTCACACACATAGATACAAAATAGTTATATGGCAGTCAGTTGGCAACACGCTGCGCATTGCTGATCTCACAAAATTTCTGGTTTTGTGCCTAGAAAAACTTTGTTTGCCCCTCTCTAGGCCCTGTTTGAATTCAAGCTAAGCTCAAACAAACAACAACAAGCCGAAACATGCGGTACGCAGAATTTTATGCGTTTGCAAAGTTTTCGGTTTCGTTGTTCGGTCCTCCTCTTCGGCTTCGTCATTCACTGTTGCTTTTTGTGCTTCATTTTCATTGTGCGTCGCCTTTGGCTTTGCTTCTGCTACTTCAACATAAAATTTGAAGAGCTTTCGGTTCACTCGAGTGCCCTACAAATGCTAAAACTATGACAGATTGGCCAACTAATTCAGTGAAAAGCAAATATATATATACAGAAATAAATTCAATAAATTAAATAATAATAAAGTACTTCACAATTGTTTGTTAGTTATTTACTGAATATTACATATTATAAATAAATATTTTCGAACTCAAGAGTTTCTTATAAATGCCAAAAATTAATAAAAAAATATATAATTTTTTTTTCTTAAATATTTTCTTATTATTTTTATGAAAAAAATTGTTAATTTAAAATTATTTTTAAAAAATAATTTTTTTTTGTTTTTCATTTATTACATTTCTATAGTTTATTTTAATTTATTTATTCATTTATTTTTTTTTTATATAATCACACTCTTTGACTTAATTAAAACTGTTTTCGAATTCAAAATTAATTGATTACAATTATTATTTTTTATTTAATGCACTTTTTTTTTAATTTTAGAAATATGTGTGTGTCATTTCTATTTATATATATATACATATATATATCAATAAATCTTATAAATCATATTATTACAATAAATATATATCATTAAATGCCAATTGCAATATTTTTGTTAATTAAAAAATAATCATAATAAAATTGATATATTATTTAAATGATATTAACTAATAATATATATAATTTAGAAATCTTTATTATATTTATATACATGCATTCGTAATAATAAAATTATATATTTAAATATAGATACATACATACTTATGTCCTCCCTCACCAGTTAATTATATACAAATATTTCCAAAAGATATGTCTGTGCACTCTTCGCCCATCCGTCAAACATACAAAGCATACAAAAGCAACACCCACTGCGTATGATTAATGCAGTCACATTTTCATGTATATTTTTTACTCTTTTTTTACTATTGCTATTGTTATGCAAATTGAAAGAAGAAAAAAAATTTAACAACGACGCACTTGTTGCGCCTCTCTACGCAATTCTCAGAGCATCAAGTGTGAGCGCTTGAAGCGCATGCGAACAACCTACGCAGCCCGAACAAAAGCTCGAACGCATAATTCAAGTGTCAGGCGCTTGTGACTAGATACCAGCATATAGCCTCTCTCGCTCTCGCTCTCGCTCTCTCTCTCTATCTCTCTCGAGTTGTGCGTGTATTGGGCTCTGCGCATATGCGTAACGCATTTGTTTCGCTCAGCTCTTCGCGCGCTGCGCCTCGCTCTAACGCATTTATTATTTAACAACAACAAAAAAAGCCAACAGAAATTAACGAATCTTTAAATAAAAAATGAAAAAAACGCGTTGAACGCGACTCTATTCAAGGTTATGTTCAGGGCCATACGCATCGCAACGCATCGAACAACGAATTTCTGTTTCAGTTTTGACTTTTTTTTTCTAGCTTTTTGGCTATTTTTCTTTCGAATTTTTCGTTAGTGCGTTTGTCACTTTATTGTTGTTGTTGTAGTTTATTTGTATTTGTATATGTTATTGTTGTTGTTGTTGATTTTTAGGTTTTTTTTTTTCGCAGCTGCTAATCAAAATGCTTTAATGCTCTTTGGGCCTGTCGCCCGCTGTAATTTATAAATGCCTAACAAGCTGTTTTTTTTTTTTTTTTTTTTTTTTAATATTTGTAGTTTTTCCATGCCCTATCAGGCAATCAGAAAAGGAGTAGATTAGCTTTGAGTGCAATTACTGTACTTAAATATAGTGTAGCTAGTGCTGCTGAGTATAGATTATAGATATTTCATATTTATTTGTGAAGCTGTAATATATCACAAAGTTTCTAAGGTTTATAAGGTTCCCTATATATAAGAGATCTTGAAGTTTCCTAGCAATATGAATAATAAAATTGGGGAAAAAATTAATTTAAGCTATAGTAGCAGTTTGAACGAGCATTTGGCAGTCAGTTAAGCTCAACTGCAATGTTCCTTTTTCTGACTCTTTTTTTTCCCCCGCGTTTATTTTTGTTGTAGATTAGCGATACGCATTATTTACGCAACTGATTTGTATTTGCAATGCAGACAGACACATGTACAAACATATATACAAACATAACATAAATAACATATGTATGTGTATAATAATTTAACTAATAAATTTTTTTAGAAATTAAGCAAAATTTAGACGACGAATGTGCTGCCAAAGTCATTAAAAACAAGTAAGAAAGCTCTAGTCGAGACTGCTCGACTACGAGATCCCCTGAACCCTTGGAGTGCTAGCTATTTCAATAATTTTTCGCGTCTTTCAGCTTACACAAGAAACACACACACATACACAAACACATACACACATAAGCACCCACGCATAAACACGCATGGGCTGCAGTGTGCGCTTACTATGAGAACTTAATTGTTTAATAACTTTTTTTGTGGACGTACGATCTTCATGAAACTTTCAGATTATGATTATAATATAAATATGCATGTAATTGCCAAAGCACAGTCTCTAGTATTTGAAATACGCGTTTTACAAAAGTGAGGGTGAGGGGGTGAATTTAGAGGTGGGGGGTAAATTTTACCAAAAACCGAAATTGTATAAATTGCATATAAGCATATATAAAAAATTTGGAGACTCTAGCAATAAAGGTGTAGAAGATATAATTTGATAACTGGTTTTCGATAAGGTTTTTCATCGATAAAAAAAGATCGGGATGAGTTATCGAATTTTAATGATAAACTTGATATCCGCGCTATAATTACGAACATTTTACAAAAATTTTGAAGTCTCTAGCTCTTATATCTTCGGAAATCGACGCGTTCAAACATACGGACAGACGGACAGACGGACAGACAGACAGACGGACAGGGCCAAATCAACTCAGCTCGTCACCCTGATCAAGAATATATATACTTTGTGGGGTCTGCCACGCCTCCTTCTGCCTGTTACATACATTTCAACAAAACCATTATACCCTGATTTCCCATTTTCAATGGGTTCAGGGTATAAAAATGCGTTTAACAATTGCGGCAATTGCCTTTGTTACAAAAGCTGGCAAGGTTAGATGAAAGTCAAATGCTAAATTGAAAAGGAAAAATGAATATTAAAATTAAAAAAAAAAAAATGATTAATAGAAAGCTTATTGAAAATGTGTTTGATATACAAAATTAAATTGATAATATCATGATGTTTGATCACAATGGAAAATGTATTATTAAAAATACTTTAAGATATTTAAAAAAAAAATATATATATATATATATAATATATATATATATATATATTTTTGTTTTTGTTTTTTTCAGTATACGCATTAAAAATTAATTTTAAATTTCAAGTTCGCAATGCTTTGTGCCAAAAAAGTTTATGGCTTTGTCTATTAATAAATTCTATTATAATTTTATTTGGCTTTCAGTAATATTTCTGGTGTGATTCCCCTTTTCGTTTAACCAAACATTTTAATAGCTTGAACATAGGATTTTTTGTTAGTTTATCGTTATGGCGATTGAAGCTTGTAAAATATGTCATTAGTATTTTCTTGAAATATATAACAATAAAACTAATATATTTCATAAAAAAAGTATTTTTAAATAATTAATTTTTGAAACAAATATTTTTAATTTGTATGTCTAATAACAAAATTGAAAAGATAATGCAATTAATATCATAATTTTTTCATGTTTTTTAAATAAGAGTATAATCAATAATTTAGGCGAAACAATATATTTTTTATGATCATTTATGAAGTAGTTTTTTGCTTTTCAAAATTTCATAGCTTCGCTTTGGTTGCGCTTGGGTTTACGACAAATGCATAAATTATGTATAAATTGCTGGCCCTGAAAGCCTCCTATGAAAAGCTCTGCTGTTCTAAGTCTTAAGCAACCATAAAGATTTTGAACTTAGCTGAAATTAGATTTGCCGCCTAGCGAAACTATTGAAAACTATTGTCGATGTGGATGTCGATGTAGTCGCCTTTTGTTGGGCGCTGTTGACCTTGGGCACTTTATAAAGCAGCGCCCGAGTAGTTCGTTAAGGGCTTCCAGCAAGCGCACTAACGCACACAAGCACACAGAGGCACACACACTCGCACACACACACACATAGAGCTAGCCAAGGCAAGCGTTGCGTTTGCCCTTCTCGACAAGCAAAGCTAAAAAACATTTTGGTGCTGCGCTATCAATGCGTATATCAATTAACTGTTGTTGTTGTTGTGGCCCTTCAATCATAAAGTTTACATTTATAGAGCTTTTTGTTGCTTTTGGTGCGTTCATTTCCGCACAAAAAAAAAAAAAAAAAAAACACTAAAAGAATGATTAGAAACGTACGTCATATAAATTTGATTAAACAGCTATGTAAAGGCACAAATACATGCATATGCATATATATGTTATAATACATATACTTAGTTGCTGCAGCTCTATCGGAAGCATTGAACTGACCCAAGGTCTTCACTAAGTAAATATATAGATTGATTCTTTCAGTCATTTACATGAGACTCGCAACAACTGACAATGGAACTAAATGTCTCTGAGTCGCGTGCAGCTAATGAACATTCGAGTTGAGAATAAGAAATTTCGTGAAGCACAACACAAAAATACACTTACACTAACTAATCGCATAGAAATTAGTTGTGTATATTACATTTTAATATTTCATATTGCCTAAGAGTTAGGAATCTAATTCATAAGGAAAATCATAGCAAGAATGCTGAGATTGAGCACAGATCTTCTTGATGCCTTTATAGATTACCTACAGAAAAGTCTATGATTAGAATAAATTATCGCTGTAATCTTTATGTATGTCGATTGACTTTGACTTAAAGAAATTTATATTTCTTTTACTAAGCTCATATTTCGTTTTTGGTTTATTTTGGCAACATTTTTATTTTATATAAATAAATTTCAATTTTATTTTTTACTTCACAAACACTTATTGCACTCTGCATTTATACGCAGCTGATGATAATTATTTTTACAATAGAATATTATGCAAATTCTCCAGTACGTTTTATCCCGAGCTCATAAATTTCTTTATGTAAAATAATTAGGCTAACGAGAAAAATTTTGCTAAACGATGTTAAAGGAATTTTGGTGCAATAAAAAATTTATTTATTATATAACCTATAACTATATGCTATTGTTAGCTGATCAGAAAAATAGTTTTTTTTGTATAATTCCTACATTATATAGCAATAGCCATGCCTTGTTTCAGCAAAATATCTGCAGTGAGAGTTGACTACTGCGGGAACAAGTCTAGTGAAGAAAGAAAAAGTTCCAGTTCCTAACTAAAAATATGACTATAAAATTTAATTCACAGTTTTCATACATCATTTTCATCTATCATTTAATTTTTACAATAATAAATTTATTTATAATTCCCAAGATTACATTTATCAGTCATTTTCAAGTTTTCTAGTTCTTTCATTCATACCCTATGTTAGGGTATCTGAGCTTAGTATACACATAATTTGTCACACCCCTCGCTGCGCTATTCAAATATTCAAATTGAGCTGTAAATTGTAAGTCGACTGCTGTCAAGGTCAATATTCGATTTGATGTCTTGTGGTCAATTTGACCTCTGGGCCTGGCCAACTGGTTGGCTGGCCAGTTTGACTGCATTGGAGGAGCCCATGAAAAACGGTTTGAATATGATCTATAAATATGCACGTGAATTCGAAATGAACTCGATTTCAATTTGTATTCACATTTTGTGCATGTGACACAGGAAGTCAAGTTTCTGTTGTTTCGCAGAGCTTCTGAGTCGATCTTCAAATTGGCATTTTATTTTACATTTGGCTACGTGTTCAGCGGCACGTTTCTTCGCTTCTAGTTAGCATTGACAAGAGGAGGTCTTATACTAAGTAATGCTAATGCAGCCTCATATCTAATCTGCATTGATTTGATTCGGTTTTTATATCAAAATTCTAAATTGACTATAAAAAAAGTATTTTTAATGGTAAATTAGTTAATGTGAATAAATGTAGGCTTAAATAAAATGTTATGCTTGTTGGACTAATAAAAAAACATATATATTTTTTCTGTAATTTATTAAATATATAAATTGTATAATAATAATATTTTTAAAAATTATAATATAATAAATATAATATAAATTTAATAAAAAAAAATTAAAAACAAGATTGTATTAGTTATTAAAGCGATTGATTAGTCATTATATCTATGTACACCAAAATCTCATATTTTAAATATAATTAGTTTTTCCTAAATATCTCACAATATACACTAATTTTTTATTTCAGCTTAACAGTAATTTATCGAAGGACTCGAATCGATAGTCAAATAACCTAATCAGGTTTAAATATTGCTTGGTAAAAATTTGGACGTGACGTGAGGAAAAACTTGGTCAGCTTTATAGATGTAGAACGAATGCAATAATTCAACTTCTACATTAATCCTGAGGGAAATTACTGCCTTATATATTATAATGAAGCTCATGATTATATTACAAAACTTTTAATTTATTCTTAACATATAGAGACAAGTACCCATATAGATCGTATAGACAAATACACCAACCTTAATTAATAATATTAACCTTCGAAGGATGTAAAATAATTTATTGCAAATAAATAAAACTTAAACAAAACTCTAACAAACTAAAATATATCATATACAAATTTTGCATATTTCATTAACTTTTGGAATAAAATGTTTATAGGTCACAGTTGGCTGCATTCTGCATTGGCCAGATATAAGTTCATATATTACAGGCTAGACTACAGCCGACTTATCAGTCAAAGCAGACACTCTCTCTCACACACACACACACACACACACACACACACACACACATTTGAACATATTTACATATGCAACACGCTTATGCACATAAATCACGAAACTGAGGCATTCTTAAATATTGCGCATACGCCACGTGGCCAGCAATTCAGTTGGGCAGCTAGCTAAGATGTGTGCCTATAAAATATGCGTATGTGATATAGTATCTGGTCTAATGTGTGTGCACACACATATTTATGAGATTAATTCATAAAATTTAATTACATATTCACACTTGAGGCTTTGCTGTGCCGTATGCAAAGGTGCGACACACACGCGACTCTTTCGACTATTTTCTAATTCATTTCATTTCATCTCTCTGGCCTTAGTGCGCATTCAGTATTTCAGTGTTCAGCTATTGCGTGGGCTGTCCTTTCGTTCGGCTCAGCTCTGCTTTCATTTCTATTTCTTATACAATTTAATTACAGCTCTCTAATTACCACCATGTCGAGTGTCTTGTTGAGTTATTCGCTTTTGATATTAAGTTGACAGTTATGACGAAATGCCGTGTGCAACAATGGCTTGTAAGCGCCACCTGGCGCTAGCGCATGGCAACTTAATAGATAGTAGGCAAGTATTAGATTTTTTAAAGATAACTCTTGGACTGGTTTGACTTTTATTGTGTGAGGGCTTTGATACGAATGTTTGCTTTGTAAATGCAAATCTCTTTAAGATTGTAAATTTTAACGATATCAATTTTAAATGTATATGTATAGTTTTCTGAGTGGCTATGATTTCTATAGGCATATATATTTTATACGAAACTTGTCTACACGAGTATAAATATATTACAAGGAAAATGTTCAAGATATAATAAAATGTTTACAAAAGTCTTAATTATTCGGGAGTTGCATCGCCTTATAGTAGGCGTGAGCATTTAATTTAACGTGATTGATATGTAGGGTATCTCAGGAGCAACTTACTTGCCCAATTCTGGAGTTCAAGCTTGAAAACTCGAGGAATTGCAGTTTTTTCTGGTACGCCCCGCATGGTAGATATATCAGCCTTAACTTCTTACTCCTAACTACAAATTTCAAGCACAATTCTTTATTACATCTACTAAGGAACATATATTTTGAACATCAATGTTCTAACTTCAATAACGCCTACATGACTTGCAATCATATGAACAGATGAACAGACTGATCTATTGTATAATGGAGGGAGGGCCAGATAGACGAACATTAGATCAAAATCCTTCCCACATCGTGCAAAAGTGCAAGAATGATAACATATTCCAATAATAATGATATTTATTATTAATAATCATAATCATCACAATGATATTACCTATATTCTATTGCTAATAATGAAATGGAACAGAAAATAAATATAAAAATAAATCACATGTATTTCAACATCTTCGCAGGCCAGACAGATTTCTAGACCACCCATGAAAAAGTGTCACCCAATATTTTCTCAACTGACACCAAGGTGCGTGAGCGCATGTATGTGCGTGCGTGTGTGTGTGTGTTTGTGCTTAAAATGCAAAATTAGCAAGCAGCAGGGCATTAATCAAAGTGGAACTCACCGCAGCCTTTGACAGCTGTCATTCGAGACACGCAGCGACATTTTCTCTCTCTCTCTCTCTCTCTCTCTGTTGTTATTGTTGTTGTTTGAGTTTCCTGCAGCTTACGCACTTTACGCTAAAATAGAACCCATAAACATTTCAGAAAAAAAGAACACAAAATAACACAAATCTGAGAAAAATCGCAAGCGCAGCACTAAGGTGTATTTTGTCATTAGCAGACGGAAATACTTATAGATAGAATCAAAATAACTAAAAAAAAAATACATTAAAAACCAGAGAACAAAATAATATAATAGTCTTAACGAGTCATAGGCATAAAAATTAAAAATAAATATTCATCATACGCACTTGCAGCAGAGCTGAAAACGATCTATAGAAAGACACTGAGTATACCCTAGAAATTATGTGTGAAGGAGCAGAGTTTGATGGAAGTAATATAATTTAAATAGCAAATAAATATATGAAATGAAATATGAAATAATGAAATACCTATTGATCGAAAAATATACAAAGAATATATATGTTTTAATTTTGGTATTATTTATAATTTATATAATGGAACATTGGATTGTATAAATGGCATCAGAAACTACATAAAAATTCGGTAAAGCCTATAAAAAGTTAATAAGAACATAAGGACCGAATATGTTTAAAGGAAATGCGTTAAGTATTGAGCAAAGATTTGAAGAGCTCAATTATATTACGACTAGGATGGAGATACATACATATATAAATTTAAGAAGTTTCAATTTGATGTACAAAATATGTTGATTTGGCATTTAACAAGTAGTCTTACATAGAATATGTTGCTTTAAGGGCCCAAAGACTGTATCTTTATTAGTCAACTCCATTCAGCTGAGATCTAGTATCATGCAGCAGGCCTGAGGTCAGTCGATGTAAAAAATCTCTTATATATCTCTGTAGCCCACTAGATGTATTGTATGTCTACTTTTGCACTAAGGCCTAGTCCTTAGAAATATTAAAGGTAAAAGCTGAAAATTTAAGATCCAATCAAAATGAAGAGACATTCTCAAAGTCTATACATTCCAAAAGGCACAGGCTAAAGTATAATACAAGATTAATTATGAGCACTTGCAACTTTAAAGTCGGTTTTTGGTTTTAGTGTTTGTGTGCGTAGATCTAACATAGAACATATGTCTGTCTATGGGCGACACGCTGTGTTCCATAATGGAAAATAAAATAAACATCAACAAAAAAAAAATAAAAAATCCAACAGCAGCGAAAATAACGCACGCATTGAAAGAGAGCGGGATATATAGGGGGTAGGTGGTAGGGGCTAGGGGCATGGCATAGAAGCATAGGAGCCAACATTCAAGGTTAGAGGGTTACTGACTTTGAAAAATGCGATAGAGGCAATTCCCCGCTGCCACTCCAGAGAGCAAAGAAAGAGAGAAAGAGAAAGGGAGAGAGAGAGAGAGAGAGAGAGAGAGAGAGAGAGAGTGAGATTGAGAGAAACAACAACAATAAATTAATTGAGCAGTATATTTTTTATTCTCGCAGTGCGTATAAAAAATGTCATAGAAAACAGAAAAAGAGCAAGAGGAAACAAGTAAGAAAGCTCTAGTCGAGACTGCTCGACTACGAGATCCCCTGAACCCTTGGAGCAATAGATATTTCAATAATTTTTCGCGTCTTTCAGCTTACACAAGAAACACGCACACACACACACACAGGCATACATATACACACACGCATACAGACACACATACACACACACACATACGCATACATACACAAACGCATACACACACATACACATACACACACACATACACAAACACATACATACACAAACACATACACACACAAGCACCCACGCATAAACACGCATGGGCTGCAGTGTGCTTACTATGTATGAGAACTTAATTGTTTAATAACTTTTTTTATGGACGTACGATCTTCATGAAACTTTCAGATTATGATTATAACATGGATATGCATGTAATTGCCAAAGCACAAGTCTCTAGTATTTGAAATACGCTTTTTACAAAAGTGAGGGTGAGGGGGTGAATTTAAGGGTGGGGGGTAAATTTTAACAAAAACCGAAATTGTATAAATTGCATATAAGCATACATTAAAAATTTGGAGACTCTAGCAATAAAGGTGTAGAAGATATAATTTTATAACTGGTTTTCGATAAGGTTTTTTATCGATAAAAAAAGATCGGGATGAGTTATCGAATTTTAATGATAAACTTGATATGCGCGCTGTAATTACGGACATTTTAAAAAAAATTTGAAGTCTCTAGCTCTTATATCTTCTGAAATCGACGCGTTCATACATACGGACAGACGGACAGACGGACAGACGGACAGACGGACAGACAGACGGACAGGGCCAAATCAACTCAGCTCGTCACCCTGATCAAGAATATATATACTTTGTGGGGTCTGCCACGCCTCCTTCTCCCTGTTACATACATTTCAACAAAACCATTATACCCTGATTTCCCATTGAAAATGGGTTCAGGGTATAAAAAAGCGAATGCGAACTATAAAAAGGCACCAATAATAATGACAGGTAGTTTTCTATGCTGTGCTATTATCTATATACATACACAGGTATGAATCTGTGTCCCTGTGTGTGTGTGTGTGTGTGTGGGTTGTTGCAGGTAGAACGCAGAGAGTTATAACAATGGACAAAGCTCACTTTGCTGTTCTTGCTATTGGCGAATGAATAATTCTTCTTGCCCGCTTTACACGCACTTTCGTAAACAACTTAGGCAATTGTTGTCGTCGTTGTTGTTGTTGCTCTTTTGTACAGTGCAAATGCTGAGAACTATTGTAAAATGGGCAAATGTATTGAGTTCCAACAGCAGCAACAACAGCCGCAGCAGCAGCAGTAGCAGCATTCAACATCTTCTCTCTCACTCGCTCTCTATATCTGTGTGTGCATGGCATTAGATGGAATTCTGGCATCATGTGATGTATGCGTGCTCTATGAGCCAAACCGCAGCTTCAAAAAAAAAAAAAAAAAAAAAAAAAAGAGTTTTTCTTGGGGACTTGAGCAAAGAGTAAAAGACTACATATAGAAAAAATAATACTAATTATTTCGTTCTTGGGAAATAAAATGTATTTGGAATAAATTCATAAATGTTTCATAAAATGAATCAAAAGATAATTCTGAACAGGTTCTCAAATTTTTCATTATACATTTCTTTGACGTCAATTATGAGTTCACATTAAAGTCTAGTTTTATTTTCGATAAATTTCAGCACGCTTCAAATTGTGAAAATACGTCAATCTCATATAACATACAATATACAAATATAGTTTTATATTAGTTTGTGAGTTACCTGACTTTAATCATATGTAATTTGATCAGAATTTTTATTAGGACTCTGGTATGGTATGAACTACACGTCTAAGAAACGCATTACATATATCAATCTCTATGCCTTTGTGAGAATTATAAAAGATATAACGCATACAACAGGTGAGCCAACCAATTTGAAGCTCAATTGAATTTGATTGTTCATTTTGAAAACATTTTAAAAAATATTTCTAAAATATTTTTGCTCACAGCCGTAGAGAAGATATATTCTACATATATAACATATATATCAGCAAAGGATTATTTGGACTTATAAATAAAACAAAGTACTTTTACTTTACGCATATGTCGATTAAGCTGCACGCGCAACCAAAAATTTTTGTGATTTTATTTTCAGCGTTGCCTATGGAACTAAAGTGCTTTATATTTTTTGCGAGGTTATTGCACTTTCAACCAGCGACAACAACAACAACAACAATGGCTGAGCAATCAGCGATAGAAGCAAAAATGGCAGTAAGAGTCGCGACGCAGCAGCGTTGCGTGTGAGTGTGCGTATATTTCGATGATCAGCATAAATGCGAAACATACACACACACACACATACACATGCACGAACACGCGCACCAACACATGCAAGCATACACCATTGCGAAAACAACAACAAAGAGCAAACAGCAGTAGCAGCAGCAGCCGCTACGTCAGCGTCAGCAGCAGCAGCAACGCTGCGCTTCGGTCGCAACGCGCAGCCGACGAGCGACCAGCCGAACGAAGCAGTTGACACGAAGCAGCCTTTGGGCGACCGAAAAGCTGTTCGGCCATTGCTGTCGTCGCCGATGTTGTTGTTGCTGTTGTTGCTCTTGGGTCTGTGCGTTAAAATTGTTTTTGCTTTTTTTTTTTCTACATTTGATGATGCAATACACGCATTTTTGGCCTGCGACGTGGATGGGAACGCCAACACTAGCGCAGCAGCAGCAGCAAACTCTTTTTTATTTTTTTTTTCTGGCTATGGGGCGTTGTTTGTATGTGATTTTCGCTCTTGGTTTTTGCTTCTACACACGCACTCTGCACTTTGCTTTGCTGTTTGTTTCTAATTTGAATTCGCCGCAGCGAGAGCAGCAGCAGCACATGTGGGCAGCGGGCTGAGGGGCTTGTCAGACATAGCATGAATAATAGGCAAGACATCAGAGAACAGCAACAACAACAACAACAACAACAGCAACAATCACAAGCGAGACTGAGAACGAGAACGAGAACCACGCACTGAAAATGGCGATTCATCAAAGTCCACTTAACAAGTTTTTTGCATTTGAAAGACAACAACAAATTGGCCTAGACCAAACGCGTAAGAAGAAGATTAAGAAATCGCCAACCAGCCGTAGACTGGCTGACTGAAAACGTAATAGAGCGCAGAGCCGGCAAATGCTTAATGCCACAAATTAGAATGTATATTATGAAATTTGTGTATGTATGTATGTGTGAATGCTATTTATATAGCTACACATGCTTTGATTTTATCATGTCGAAATTTATATATTCTGTGATCTTTCAATTTGAATGCATTTTGCATACTTCTAGGGATTGTTTTTAAATTTGAATATAGAAATATATATTTATATTATCTATAAAAAATTCTCGACTTTAATAATTCAAATCACTTTATTTAGAGCTATCAGATTCGCCCCATTGAGACCACCTGTCCAGTTCTGAGCAAGAAGAATATTTTCAGCAGATTTTAGCCAAACTTGTACGACAAATAAATGATTTCTGATCTAGAACACTGGAAATATATTGAAGTAATAATTTAAGATATCAGAGTTGAATTCAGTTATATTTTTGCCTCAGTCCTCACAAATTGAGTGAGGTTTGGCTCTAATTTTATGTATATATATGTGTTGTTAAAGTACTATATGTGATTGTACAGTTTCTACACTTAATAAACCAAATAAAAAAAAAAAAAATAATAAAAAAAAAAGTTATATTTTTTCTGCGAAAATGTTGTAGAGCATGCATAACACATGAGAGATATGGTGATATCATTATGATAATTAACATCAATAAGATATTCACTATCATTGTTAATATAATTAGTAACATTAATAATCATAATTATTATTAGCTATCTATTACTAACTTTATCGTTATCTAGAACAAATTCATCACTATCAAAGATCTTTCAGCAGCTTAATCGGACAATGATCATAATCACCATTATCAAAACTCTCACAATTTCCATCGCTATTATTAGTATAGTTTATTTTTATACTTCCCATGCTATAAAATCATTGATGAGTTTTCAATAAAAAAAATAAAAAAAAAAACTCTATGCTAAGTTTATTTCATTTATAAGTAATACATTTTTCAACACTCTCGAGATTAATGATCTGATTTATTTATTGCCTGTTTTGCTTGATGTTGTCATGTAGAGCCAATTCCCCAATTGCCCAAACACCCAATAATCACATTTATGTAAATTTATGAGCGTTCTCCTTGAATTTCACTAGGTAAAAGTTTTCCGTGACCTTGACGAAGGCTCTTTGGGCGTTTTATTTTGGATTTTTCATGTTTATCTAGCTAAAGTAAAGGTGTTTCTTCGGTTTCCCTTCTTCTTGTCTTTTCTATTTTCTATTCCATGCTTTATACTTTTGCGGCGTTTTGTTATGATAAGCCATTCGCGCCGTACGCACAAAAATTCTAATTTTACTTTTCGCACGCACAAATACACACGCACATTAACACACGCTCACATTTATATATATACAATTTTTTTTTTTGCTGTGTCTAGCAAATATTTTGTTGAGTGCTGAACGTTTATTTCTAAATGTTTTTGTTTTTGTGATTTTTTTTTTCTATATTTTGTTTTGTTTTTGTGTATATATTTTTTTTATGATACATTTTTTCTTTCGCTTTATGGCACGTTCCTGAAGAAAATAAAAGCATAGACATTATAAACAAAAAAAAAAAAAAAAAGGAAAAAAAGCCAAACATAAAAAGGTAACGAAAGTTGCGTTTGCTCAGCAAAAGAAAGAGCTGAAATACATAACAACAACAATAGCAACAATAACAACATCTAAACACTATCACTTTTATCAACCTGGCATCGTTTTGACACAGTTTTGTTAGTATTTGATTTAGATTTATTCAATTCATAATTGCTTTAAGGCTATCAAATAAAATATTGCGCATACGCAGCGTTGTTTTTTATTTCTTTCTTGCCTTTGACAACTGTGTGAGGCGTCCACATGAGACAGCGTCAAAAAGATTATTATTAATAGCTGTTATTGCTGTTGTTGTAGCAGTCATTGCACCCAGCAACATTTGTAGCCTGAGCTATTGTTGTTACTTTTTTTTTTACTTATTTATTTTCTTTGATAATAGTCAAAACGAACTTTTTTCGCAAGCCAGAAATAAGCAAAAAAAAAAAAAAATTACCGCATCGCGCGCATAAAAAAGTTCATTGACTTCATTAGAAATGTATTTTTTTTATTTTATTTTTTTTTTTTTATATTCATTTTGGCAGAACTTGTTGCTGTTGCTGCTGCCGTGCACCAATCAGCGATGGCGTTTGACATGCGAGCAGCATTTCCTCTGGCTGCCTGGCTTGACTTGCTTACTGCTGCTCTCTTTCTCTTCCCTCTACTCACTCACTCTTTCTCTGTCTATATATATATATTTATTTTCTGTTCCCATTTGCTGTTTCACGATCTGCAGAGGCGTCCGCTCTTGCACAGGCATCGACTTCAGCTTCGAGTGCTATTTCAATTAATACGCGCTGCTCATTATGCAGATGGATACGTTTCGACTATTAGCAAAAAACATAAATTTCAATTTATGTGCCGCCTACTAACAAGCAATAACAACAATTACATTCATACCGAATGGCAGCAACAACAACAAGTAGCTGCAAGAAATATATGTATATATAAGGCTAGCTACTGCTTCACGCACATTTTATGCAAATCAGCAGCGCATTAAATTGAATACCAAATTGTTGAAAGAAATCAAAAGAACGGGCATAGAGTTGGAGTGTATATTTATATATAGACTATGCGAATACCCTGTTTACAAAAATATACAATACAAATTTCGATGCATTAGATGCTTCTTGATATGTTATTTACAGTCTGTTATTCATTTTATGTTATACACAGTATGTTATATCAGAAAATCCCCCAGTTGACTACTTTTCCGTTCATAAATTTTATAAAGCAAAACTTTAATCAAACCACAGCACATAGATAGAATTAAGTTATACTTGGTCTTGGATCTTCATAGTCAAAGTAAAAATTAAATTAAATTTTGTCATATCAATTTTATAATAAACTCTAATCACAGATGATCAAACTTTACTTATGCTAACTTCATTGCTATGCAATTTTGTTGTTGGATTATCTTATAACTCATATATTTATAATATTTCTTATATAATATAGTAGTTTTAATATAGTATAATACAAAGTTTTAGTTATAGTATTTATTAATATACTGTTAGACTATACTAAATATAATTTACAAATATTTAACATATGTATGTATGTATGTAGTTGTATAGTAATATATGTGCATTCACTTGAAAAATCTATAAAATAACCATAAGAACCAAGCACCAAAGCCTTTAAGATCTTCAAGATTAATGAATGATCAATAGCTTCATTAGAGTGTCTTACCTCATCTTACGTCTAACGTATTAGACTAGCATATTTCTGCATTAGTTGCCATTTGTTTATTAGGCTTTCAATAACTGATAGACCATCAAAATGTTCTTCATAAGATATCTGTATAATTTTCTTATGCATAATTGAATAGCTACAAAAAATTGAGAGTTGGCCAACTGGCTGGGCATAAATTGATGTGTTGCCTATGCGAGCACACATGACATAGCCCAAGCCGAACCCATGCCCATGCCAAAGCCCAAGACATTGTTAACCTTGAAAAGTTGTCGATGCGATCATTCCACTCTCTGCATACAGATATCCACGCATACACACACGCGCACACATACACAGCCACATACACGGATACGCATAGGCATAGATAAAGCTACGCATAGTTTGAATAAATTGATGGTGCGTTCTATGCGCTCGAAGCAATTAATTAACAAACTGCTTTTTTTTGTATTCTGTATGGTTTTTGTTGCTTTTTTTGTTGGCGCTGTAAATTGATTGGATACTTTTCGACTGGCCGACCGAGACGTCACTTACATTGCGGGAATTGAAAGCGTGGGCCTCGCAGCACTCGAGTCGTGCCGCGTCTGGTACTTCAAGTGCTGCCCGCTGCGCCCATACGGTAGGAAGACAATCTAATATTTTGGCATATTGTCGGGCACGTTGGGGATTGAGGTGCACAGGAGTTGGACGAGAGACAGGTAGAATTATCATAAACACTTTCAATTGAATGGCATGTGGTGAAATGGCGACAATGGAACAATGGAATGCGGAACAGTGGAGTGTGTGAGCGAGGAATCTTGCAAGAGTTGAATTAGAATCACGGAAATGTGAAGCAGTAGACGCTGAAAAGGAGAAATGTGGAACAGTGTAGTGTAGAACAATGAAAAATGGAACAGTGGACCTTGAAACATTAAAAGTAGGAAGTACATATAGAATTACAAAGTAGGGTAAAATTTTTAATAGATACATCGAGCTTCATATATAAGAAACTCTCTAGTGGAACATATGAAAATGAAACATTAGAAAAACAAGTATAGGAATGAAACTTGCCAAAATAGTTTTTGAATGTTGTAGGTTCTAGAAAAGTTATGAATAAATAATTGACTAAGCTTACCGATATGGAACAAGACAATATAAACAAGTGGAACAATAACGACACTTAAAATGGAGAGTTTGTTGCGGAAGAATCATATATCTAATATGGAAATACCCATAAAAGAAAACAAACAATGAAAATGGAGCAATGTGAAAAGCATTTGTTATTCTTTCCTAGAAAGGAAACAGTGGAAATGGAACAATATGAAAACCATAAGTTATTCTTTCATTAGCCTACCTACTGCCGCAGGTAAATGATTTGTAAATTACAGACAAACAAACGCGCCACGAAATGGCAGTCAATGCTGTAAAGACATAAGTCGAACACTAAATACCCTCTAAAAATAACTGTTCTATATAAAATTGATGTTAACTGTTTTACGGGAGTTATGTGAGGCTATGTACATATAGAAGTATATCTTATCTGTATATAAGTATATATGTTTTCACACTTTTCAGATCGTAAGAGATATAATATCCGATCAAACTTATACTTGGGATATATATTTTAAGTCAGAGAGATGAACTAGAACAGTCTTCGATTTTGAAAGTCGTAAAATCTACACATAGATAGATATTTATAGACTTTCATATACCATAATGTTACTATATACATGTCTTAAAGATTTCTGCTTCTATACAACTCTACAACAAAATTGAGAATACTTTCTATTAAAGTGCCTTCAGTTGACCAAACTGGGGGCCAGTGCAGACCATTAACAACCAGCCAATGTCTGTGGGCAGGGTTTTCAGTGAAGAGTCGCAACGCCAGCACAAACAACAACAAGAATAACAAAGCGACAACAACAGAAAAAAAATTACTTTCCACCCAAGAATAACAACAGAAATAGCAAAAAGAAACAGAATCTGCCTCAGTCTCAGTCTCAGCTTCAGCTCGAGCCTTAACCAACAGAAGAATCAAGTCAAACTCTTCTATGGACTCATTCAAATTTTTGTCTAGCAATTTGGTTTCGTTCCCTAGTCCACTCTGTCTCCCTCTTATTCTCTCACCTTTAGTATATTTCGCATTTGTTTTTGCGTGGTCTCCAACGATGGCGACTTGCAAGCGCTGACTTTGACTTTTTCTATGAAGCAAAAGAAAAAAAAAAAAAAAAAAAAGAAAAAACCAGTCCCAACAGGGCAGCAAATGCGTGTGCGATTTGTTGCCGCTGTTGTTGTTGTTGTAGTTATTCTGTTTCTTCTGCACGTTGTAGCAGCAACAGCAAAAGCAACAGCAGCGCCAATCACACGCTTCCCGGCATACACAAGAGTTATTCCTGTTCTCATATTATTTGTATGCCTATAAAAATAGCTAGATAGGCTATCCCGAAATGTTAAGCAGGAGAGTAAAATATATGTATTTAATTATACATATTTAACATAAATGTATAACAGTTTTTATATGTATAAATAATAATTATTCGTATAATATTTAAGTACAAAACTTTAAATAAATAATAAATTAATTATTTAAATGACTAACATCTCAAAAATATAACAGTTTCTATAATGAATAAAAAATATTTTAAAGATTATACTTTGATATTATTTAAGTGTGTATTTATAAATAAATAAATCTTTAAGCTAAATGTATAACATTTTTTTTACATGTATAAATGTACATACATATTTGTAATTATGAATATAAAATCATATAAATAAAAATACAATAGTTAACTGTTATATACGATTTGTAGTTCTAATATGTATAACAGTTTTGAGTATAATGGCATTATATGAAAACATTCCTAGGGTAACTGCTGTGTGAGGCTGTTCCCTACTAGCTTTGTGCTGCGGCAGTCGCAGCCAGCTGCGCAGCTAGCGTCTACGCTAACGCCGACGTCTATTCTAGCTAGTTTCACCTTGAAAAGTTCATTCACGCCAAACCCGAAAAAGCTAAAACGCAGCGCCAAAGTCCTCAACAAAATGTAGCAAAAAACTTGCACAAAAATAACATAATTTATTTTTTTTTTTGTTCACTTCTGCTGCGTGCACGCAAAAGAGCGGGACAGAGTGAGAGAGAGAGAGAGAGATAAGGAGATAGAGAGGGCGAGGCAGAGGTAGCTAGCTGAGCAACTGCCCGGTCACTGGAAATCGTTTATAATGCAAATATATACGCACTTTTTGAAGTCTCCGCCTTATTTATGGTCTGTTTTCCTTCAAATCTCTCTCTCTCTCTCTCTCTCTCTCTCTCTGGTTCTCTTTTATTTCTTCTAACTAGCCACGTTTACAGTTCCCGGAATTTGTTTTTTAACTGGGGTTAGATTTAGTGGAGTTGAATGGATCGAAATAGAAGTAATTTGGCTTGACAAAGCGCGATCCAAGTTAGATGTATGTAATCTTATCGTACGATTATGTGCAGCGATATGATATGATATGCATATAGTATATACTACAAAACTATACTATATTTACTATCATATCTCAAGCACTTACAACGATAACATATGGGCCTTTGGTAACAAATGAAAAAAAGGAATCAAAGGTTTAAGTGTATTTTTATAATAGACTTATAGATATATAGCTATAGTTGAAGAAAACTTTATATAACTTAGCTATACGAACCTTAAAGCGATTTTTATATATACTTCTGTATATACATTTCTTCTTATAATATATATAAATAATATTCTAAGTATTCCCTGGGGATTGACTGTATAATATACAATTATAATTCATATAGTGTATTATTATTTATTATTTTAATTAATTTACCTTAGATAATGCTCTAGTTATATTTGTCCTTTTCCTGATCTGAGATAGCAAAGTTCCAAAATTCGCATATCTAAATTTGACGCACTTTCTACTCTGAAATACCTCCACATGGTGATTCATTCAAATAGTAATAAAAGCAAACTAAATCAGCTGTTGGCTTCCACAAAAGGCAACCCCAAACAAAACTAGAAAAAATAGTTCTGATTACGCGGTTGAAGGCCAATCAAAATATAGTTTTGCACACCCCTTCGACGCCCTTACTAAGCCCCCAAAGCGCAAAAAAAGAGCAATAAAAATTGGCAAATGTGAAATCAAAAACAACATCTCTTCTTCTTCCTCACATATTTTTTTGCACATATCAAAACAAATGGCGAAAATTCGGTGAAGTTCAAGGTGTGAGCCACTGAGGCGAAGAAAGCAGAAGGGCAGGAGAAGGGGATAGAAACAGAACAAGCGAGAGAATAAGAGAGAGAACAGTTCTAATATAGCAAACTATTATGGAATGCTAGCTGCTTGCTAGAGAGAGAAAGAGAGAGAGAGAGGGAGAGTCAAAGCAAGGCAGAGAGAGAGAGCCCCACTGCGAGAGAACATACGATCTAGCTGCTAGACAGAACAAATATGCAAAAAACAAAATATCAAAAAAAAAAAAAAAAAAAAAAAAAAAAGAAAGAAGCTATGCTTTATTTATCTAACGTCACATATATGTATGTATATAGAGAAACACATGTATAAATAAATACACATAGACAAATACATACATGCGTATATAGTTCTTCATTTTGGCTATGTGTAAAATGCGTGCGGCTGGAGAGCTTTCAAATAAATGTTTGTATGCCCCTTGCTACAGACGAAACGAGTATATTACTTGTAGACGAGACTCAGGCATTCAAGCTCAAATCGATTCGAAGCTCAGGCAATCAATATAAGTGTTTCAAAAAGTTTTAACATATTAGCATGTATATACTCAGCGAGCTAGAAATGGTTAAGATCAAAATGATAGATATAATAATAAATATTATCTATGTCTTCACATCTTTGTCTATAGACTCAATTTGGATAAAGGTCTTCGAAGTAGAAATGATTAAGTTCAAAAATTATGTTCGATCGTATCTAACGACTTAATTAAGAAAAGTCGCTCTTAGAAAAGATTATATATGCAAAATATATTGTCTTGAAGAGATCTGCGGTTTAAAGATCAACTCAAAAGCTTTCTTAAAGCTCAGCTATAGTATATATATATTTTTTCTAAATATTACTGAACGAGTATTAAATCGTCGCTTATATTGTATCTACAAATGATTTTTTTTTTTGTTTATTTTGTCGTCTAGTTTTTTCTGTGCGTTTGCCAAAAAAAAAAATAAATAAAGAAAAAATCTAGAGCTGTTGACAACGCCAACATGCCTCTGTGATCTTATCTTATCAGCCAAATCGTGACTTCGCTGAACTAAACTAACTAGCAACAACAAACACAACAGCAACATCAACGCACTTTTTAATGAGTCTCGATTAAGTTTATTGGATTTTTTGTTTCGCGGGTGCCATCGAGTGACGAATAGTCGGGTAGGTTTGTGCTCTGTTTATGTCTCCGGCATCTGAGTTTCACATAATCTATGTTTTTTATGTGGGAATATGCCGCCAGACATGTGTGGCCATATAGTGTGCAGATATACAAATATATATTTATATATATATATATATATATATATATACCTATTTGCACGAGTCTATGCCTAGCGGCTGTCATCTGCGAATTATTTTTATCTCTCATATTTTTTATGTGCTTTTCGACATTTATTAACAAATAATTGATGACGCCAGAAGAGGTCCAAGTAGTGCAGATTATAATAAATTGGTAGTTAGTAACTGACAAGCAGATATAAATAAATTTGGTAGGGCCAAAATATATAGAAAGTGGTAAGAGTGCACTAAATGGGGCTAAGCTAGAGGCAGTTCAACTGAAGTTCTATAGAATATACTTATATACGAGTATATATACGACCTAGATTTGAAGGGTTTCAAATCAAAGTTCTAAGAGTTTATTTTCAACATTAATGAACGATAAATTCAGTAAATAAAATTGTATCTGAATGATATATATAATAATAATCTTTTCACAAACCTAAATCAACTTTGATCATAATTAAATTTTTAATTAAAATATATATCTATATGACAGATCATATATAGTATTGTTAATAATAAAAACTCATTTATGTCATTTACTCAGTTTGTTCATTTCTACTGATATTGATTTAAAATTATATTAAGATTGAAAACCTAATTTCTTAATTGTTTCTCATTTCTTTTGACTTTGAGAATATATATACTCTATGTTTGTGCCGTTCTTTCTTGCTTATATTATTATACCCAGTTTACCCATTTACAAGGCATTCATTATATATTTATTGTCATTTAACTTAATCATCAACAACTGCTCCACAATTAATATTAAACCATCCCAAAAGTATGCTACAATTTCCGCAATTTCACATTATGCATATGCGGAAAAGCAAAGCGCCCTTGGCCCACTGAACCACTTAGCATGTAACCTAATACAACTTTTAATCTACAGAGATTGCAAAAATAAAATACAAAAAACAGGGGGAAGGAGGGAAAGGTAGTCTAGCCTTTGCTGCTCCTGCTGCAAGTAATTATCCTTATAGTCCTTTTTTTTTGCCCGAGTTGCGAAATATGTAAATAAAATGAAGCTAGGCAAAAATTTTCCGTTTATTCTTTCTGTATGTAAAACAGACCTTTTGCATTATTTTCACATACTTTGATTGCCTAAGCGCGCCGGTTGGGTCAGCGCTAAATCTGAGGCATTTCAAGCAAACAACTGACTGACTCGAAGATGCGCTGTAAATTGATCTACCTGTGTGTGGGGCTGTTTGAATTGGATTAATTTTGTAATGAAAAGTTTGCAGTATATATGGCAAATTTCGGCAGTAATACTCTTATAGAACTTGAGTTCAATGGGGCAGTGTGGACAAGAAAATTATAAATTTATTGAATTATATATAGGGGAAAAATAATTTATTTCAGTTGTGAGAATTTTATAAATATTTTGTAATAAACTTATCATCATGAAGCTGAGAGCGATTTTAGTGGTAATATATTCTTTATATTATGTTGTATGTATGTATGTATGTTTTATATGTAGATTTTTATTGTGGTGTGTATTAATGATGAATTTTGCAGCAATCTAGAGTTCACATATAACATTTTTACATTCGGACTCTTATTGATCCCGAGTTCAATGGGGTAGTATGTAGAATATGATTGTATCTCGACGTAATTTTATGAATACTAAAATCGATTTGGGTTAACTTTGATAACTTTGTATATAAGCGTTAAAATTTTGTTTAACGAAGTTTGGAGTTCTTTAGGTGGTAATATATACGTATATATACCTCATATATGACGTTACATATCGAAGTTTGTATATAAAAGTAATGTTGATGCTCTCTAAAGTTCACATAACAGTCTTTGATACTGGAACTCCTATAGTTTCTGAGTTCAATAAGATAGTTTCGAATATCAGTAATAACAAATAATATATTTATAATCATATCTATAAACATTTTTTGCTTTGGTTATAGCTTTTGTCTGGTCAATGTAGTATATTATAGCCCATTTCCCCTGTTTACAGGTCATTCCAAAAAGGTGCTCTCTAAAAATTTGTTTTTGACCCCGAATTTGCTTATCTCACACGCATCGCAACTGACTTAAATATCTCATTTAACGCCAGGGCGAGTACGTTGAGCTGACTTACTTTCGGGTGGGCTTTGCTGCACTTGCTAACACACATATGTGTAGACACATATCCATATATGTGTATAGGTATCTACATATATATATACGTATATATCTGACTAAATACGCGCACAATAAATTTTCACATGTTTATCCCTTTTGCCACACGCACGCATACACATACAGAGAGCTGGGCTCTGTTGTCCAACTGTTTCTTATGTCCTGCGTGTCCTTTGTCCTGCTCCAAATATACTACACTCTTTGTGCGTATTTGTATGTGTATGTGTGTGCGCAAAGTGTGTCAAAAAGTTTTTGGCTATTACTTTCACTACTTAGAGTAAGAGCCAGCCAGAGGCCAGAGCTACAGGAGAAAAGTGTGGGCAGGGAATTACAGCACAACTCTGAGCTGTGAGGGCTGCTGTGAGGTTGTTGTTGTTGTTGCTGTTGTTGTTCGTGTGTGTAATACGACAAATTAACAATGTACTTAATTAATATGTCAAATTGGATTACAATTTGCTAAAAATTTGTCATAAATGTTGGCCACTGTGCTTCCACATGGCTAAACACTGCCCGAGCCCGAGTGAGCGGCATAATAAAGTCTCTTGATTGCCACAGCGAAAGAGTGTTTGGGTGAAAGTGATTAGAGAGCAAGTGAGATAAGGGTATTTAAAGAGTTGCCTTAGACATGTGGAACAGTGGGACAAAGCCAAATACAATTTAGTTAAGTTATGATATGATTCTAATTCCTAACAGGTTTTTTGGGGTAGATTTGATGAGTGATTCGGACAGGACTTATAGTAAATAATATAGACTTTGATAGTTTTGTTTGTTTTTGATAATCTGGAAGTATAAGCTAGTATAGAGTGCTTAGAGACCTTAGTCTAAGCTGTGAGATAATTTTATAGTGTTTATTCAATGCAAATAAAAGTCTGTGGCAAAGCTGAGATTTGACTCTTTTATAGACTATAAAGTCTTATTGTCGTTGAGATTCGCATTTAAAGTTTATTTTATATTATATGGATTAACAACATAAAATATTTAGAAGCTTAAAGGCATAAAACAAGAAACGAAAACTACTATAAAATGGCTTTTATTATACAACTTTTATGCACACAACCATATTTATAGTAAACATAAACATATATATTTCTTGTACTAATATCATCTTATATGATTATTAATAGATGTGAGCTAGATGAAAGAAAGGATAACAAAGAAAGGACTATAAATTATGGATGATTGCAAGGATTCCGTAATATGAATATTTTTTGTTTTATACATTTTTTGTATATTATTTCTGTTATTTAAAAATATTCTTAAACTAAAAAAATGTTATGCGAATACTGCGAGCAAATGCACTCAGAAAATATATATTTTTTATATTTTATCAACTGAATACAAATATTAATATACAATATATTACTTATTAAAACTATATATGTATTATATAAATATATTCTTATATGAATTAATTATGTTAAACATGAAAATGGAATTCATCTATTTGCAAGTCAAGAGACAGCTGCTACAGCTGCTCATCAACAAGTAAAGCCACTAAAAACTTATTAACTGCGCATATATAAATTTTAATTAGACTTCACGCACACACACAGACAATACTCACACACACACACACACACACACAGAGTAGGCGGCATAGAAACCAAAAATTTTGTAGCTGGGATTCATCTTAGCCTTAATTAATTTTTGGCCGAGTGACATTCCCCATGGCACACAAATTTATATACATATATATATAAACAGAAATATATATATAATATATATGTATACACGTGAAAATCAAGCTCCGCTTGTGATAAATTGATTTTCGCTGAGCGAAAGTTTTGCTGCAAAAGCGCAGCGCGCGAAAAAGTATCTCACGGATACACAAAACTGTTTTTGAGTGGGCCAAAGGGAAGAGGTAGGCAAGTGGACGTGGGCGGGCGGTGTGTGGGTATAGGTGGGCTGTTTGCCAGCCTGCTTGCCTGCCTGCCAGCCTGCTGCGTTGTCAAAGTAACGAGTGCGCTGTCAAGACTGTCAGCCACACCCACACCCACACACCCGCCCACCCATACACACACACACACACACACACACAAGCAACTGTCAGGCGTAAGTAAACTAAAAAGACAAAAGCAAATGCCTAAAAGTGTGCTACACATAAGACGCAAGTATATAAAGGCCTGGTCGTAGCTGCCGCTGCTGTCATTGCTGCTGCTGTTGTTGTTGTTGTTGTTGTTGCTGCTGCTGCTGTTGCTGCTGCGTCTTTCAGCTTTGCAAGTTGCCAAGGCGACGTTAACATTTGGCCACGAGCTTCAGCTACATCTTCATCTCCAGCCACGTCTTCAGCTTCAGCCAAGTGCAACAACAACAGCAGCAACAGCAGTAGCAGCAGCAACAACAACAACAACAACAGCAGCAACAGCAGCAGCAGCAGTCGCATTGACAAAAGACTTTTTGGGTTTTGGCTTTTGCGTTACGCCCCCCATTTCGGTATAGCCTACACAGCCGCCTTTCACTTTCTGCTTGCCCAACCTACACACTGCCTTTTTCCCTTTACTCCTCGCACGCTCTCTCCCCCTTTCTCTCTCTATCTCTGACATCCCTCTCGCTCTCTCGCATTTCGCATTTTGTTGGAAAACTCGAATGTCAGTTGTAATAGCTTCGGCATATAAATCAATAAAATGATTGTACGCACCTTTGCGCTTTTCCTCCATACCTCGCACTGCTCGGCTCGGCTCCCCGCCCCCTCCTCACCACTCCTCTCCTCTACAGCTGCTACCTTTTATTTTGTTTTTTCTGTGTCATTTTCCTTCTTGCAGCTTTTGGTTCTGGCCACGGGCACTTGTAGCAACGGCTGGCGGCCTTTACTACAGTTTTGTTGCTGTTGTTGCAACGTTGTTGCCGGAATACAGCAAAAGGGCTGGTGAAACGAGGGGCGACTCCATAGTTGCTCTATAAGCAGCTATCATATTTATTAAAATAATATCAGGGATACAGTTGACGTACAGATTCTCATACTGATAAAAAAATATATTAAAATAATATTATATCGATGTAAAGTATAATAAAAATAATAGAGATTTTTTTTGTATTTTATATAGAATATAATATTATTTTCATTTTTTTTTATCAGTATGAGTATAAAATAAAATAAAAATTTTTCAGGTATTTTATAAGCGCCTCTAGAGACTCGAGACTGGAATTAGATTATTCAAATCTTATTGTGCTATATATATCTTGCTCCGTACATTCTTCTATCGGTCCATAGTTCAATAGTAAAAGCTTGCTCTATATTTCTATATATCTATCTATATATATTTTTTATCGTTCTATAGTTTTATATAGAGATTGCTGTCTATATTATTTAGTGCTATATTTATTGCCTTCATTTTTCAATCGCCAACTTCTCGATGCACCCCATTGGCAAATATCCACATGGCCGTTCACTAACCAACCGCCTGCCACACTCGTACTCCGCCCCTGCCCCCATCGTTTTTTGTTGTTTCTCCATCTTCCGTCCCGAATTTGCTTCTCTATTCCCGCTCTAACATTAAAATGTATTTGCTACCAGCTTTTCAGGTACGGATGCTTGTTGCTGCTGTTGCTCTTCTTCTTCTACTTTGCCTTGTTGCTGTTGTTATTGTTGTTGTTGTTGTTGCTGTTGGCATTCCACATTGAAGTTGGGGCCATTTTGCTGACTGTTGATGATGATAATGGGCCTGGGGTTTGCCTAAGGGAGCGGCCACAACAGTTAGCAAAAGGAAGAAGCAAATGCCAGTCGG
Source organism: Drosophila arizonae (assembly GCF_054131065.1). NCBI lineage: Eukaryota > Metazoa > Arthropoda > Insecta > Diptera > Drosophilidae > Drosophila > Drosophila arizonae. Next base: position 3,171,417 of record NC_142923.1, read on the forward strand.
CCTGACTGGCATACGCCAGCGCCCATGCCCCACTCCTCCACTCCCCCACGCCTTCTTCTTCGACTGTTGTACATTTTTACGCATTTTTGATTTATGTGGCAAACCAAAAATAAAGGAAGCCAGCGAGCGGCGCAAATAAATTGGCGACATTTTACGCTGTATATTGAAAATGCATTCTGTGCGACGTGAAGTAAAAAATCAGCGAAAATAAATTTCGTAAGCACATTTAGCAGCTGCACAGCCACGCGGGCAATAATGTTAATGATAATGGCAGAGCTGGCGGCGGCCCAGGTAGGCGCACACCTGCGGTCCACATATGCGCTTGCCGGAGTAGAGGAAAAACTCGGGCGTTGAGAGCCTCGGGCTACGAGCCATTAAAAAAGTTTTACAATGCAGACACACGCACTTTTTTCCTACTTCTGCCACGCCTACGCTGGGGCGAGGGGCGGGGGATTGTGCTGCCTGCTGCGTCACAGCTAAATTTTTAGGCACATTTTAGTGAGGCAGCTATTTTTTCTTATTTTTTTTTTCTTGCCGCTCTCCTTCCAAAAAATTCGTCTTTCTATGGGCAACAGTGCGCATACTTGATGCTCGCATTTATCCAGCGCCTTGATGGAAGACCACAACACATGCGAACGAAAAGTTGCTCCGACTGCGAACTTGTTTTTCCTTCTACACATTTTTCCAGCTTTGCTGCTTCCCTTTTTTTCCGGCGTAGAATTTACAACAAGTAGGGCAAGTCAAGAAGCACTTGAAATATATTTCCCTTTCCTGTTTTCCACTTCTCTTCGCTTTTTTCTTTCCTCTCGGTTTTCTTCTTTTTTTTTTTTTTGGGCATCGCAATTTATGTTGCCGAGTTTAAAGTGCCATAGATGCTAAGCATAAGCTGCTTTGTCATATGCCAGTTTTTCTTCTTCTTCATTTTTTTTCTTATGTCGGAAGATATGAGCACCTAAATACCTTGATAATTGTCTATTTCCTTTGAATTTTTCATGTGAAGTGTTGACCATTTGGCCGTGAGGGGGAGTGAGAAAGGGCGAGTGAGATGACTTTTAGCTGCTTTATTGCCATAGAAATAGCTGTGAATCAATCAAATATGCGCTGTCAATCATTTGCCCTGACGTCTATTGATAAGATAAGTGGACCAATATATACATCAATCAGATATCAATCTTCCTTCTGACAGAAAGCTTCCTCTCATATTTCCACATTAAGTCAGAACTATTTCAGCCATTCTCAATAGGAAAATATGAAACTTTTCTTAAACATATATCAGTTTGATTCTTATCAATCACTGATGTGGGAATTGAATGTCAATCTGAGTAGCTTCTATATAATGGGTGCAGGGTAAAAAAAAAACATAGTATTAACTGAGTTTAGCATGAATCGGTGATCAATTAAAGAACATAACATTGATATAACTAAGTAATAATGAAATCCAAAATTCATCAAGATTTACAGCATTCACTTTTCTGTTCAATCATCTGAGCAAAACTTCGATACAGCATTATACTTTATATCAATCAGAACTAAATCATAGATTTTTTCATATAAATCTTTATAACATAAAATATGATATCAATCATTTGATAATTTTCAAGCAATAAAACCAAATAGGATATTGATCATCATTAATCAATGTTCAACCAAACATTTTAGCAAACCTAAAATGTGCATCAATCAGACAAAACTCTGCTTTCATTGTAAATATGCATCAATCAGATATCAATCGATAACTCCCAAATGAATATTAAAAATTGCTATTAGATTTGCAATAATCTTTCTCTAACAAAAATTTTCATCAGTCATCCATCACGATTCTGCTTTCTAACATCTTTTTTAAACTTTCTATATTTTCAAATATAATTTCCAAATTCAAGTGAATCACTTTTGGTACACTAAAAAAATACTCTCTTTTTTTTACAGAAAATATAATTTTGTTTTTCTGGGAATTTTTGTCAATAATCGGCAATTCGTATATTGAGAGACATTAAGAAGCTTTAGGTTTACATTCATATATGGAATTCATGTGAGATGTGAAGTTTATTTTCAGGGTGAGTTCTACGCAGTTGTTTTTGTAACGTTGGCTGTCATTCAATTGCTGTGGGGCAACAGCTCATTAAAGTTACATACGAAGCTGCCTTGGCTAACAAGCCACCCACAGCCTGCATAAAGCTGCACGCATACACAACCATACACCCACCCACACACACACACACACACACACACACACACTCATACATCCACTCACACACAGTCGCCACAGAGCGCTCAGACGAGCCCACATGACATTGTCCAGGGAGCTAAATACACGAACGTTGCTGTGACAGCAAAGATAACGCGGCAACAACTCCAATTTGAGTGCGAGAAATGTCAATGCATGTGGCAAGCAAATGACCAGCAGGAGTCACACACACACACATACACACACGCATATAGAGAGTGTGGTGTGATCTATGCCTATCTGATGTATTTTAATGGTGCTCACATATATTTTTCATTATTGCTACTGCTATGGCAAAGGCAGCAAAAAAGACAAGAGAAAGAGCGTAGAAAAATAAAGCAATAGCTAGTCAAACAAGTTGGGATATATTGTAAGGGATCTTAATGAACGAATATGTAATACTCTATGTGTATGAATATATGGTATATTGATATGCGATATATGGATAAATGATATGTGATATATGATATACATATTTATATGTGATATATGATATATATATCCCAAGTAATGGGATATGCTGTAAGTGAGCTTAATGAACATTTATGTAATAATCTATGCATATGAACACATGATATATGGCTCTATGATATATGATATATATGATAAATGGATATGTGGATATATGATATATGTAGAGGCTTATAGATAAGTGTTATCATAAGAATTATAAGGGAAATTTACGACAGCGAAAGTTATCAACGATCTGGAACACCTTCTGAATAAAAAGTACAGCGAGACATCAACGGAATACAATATTCTATAAAATGCTCTCTGATTAAGGATAAACAAAAATTTTGTTGTATTCAGTTTATTTAAAAATTTATTTGCAGCTTTTTGTCTATAGTATTTAGTCCTTGAACGGGTCTACTTAGACTGATATATTACAACTCTATGCTATTCTATAGTATAAAATCTGATCGAAAGAAGCTCTAACAACTCGAGTTTTATTTACTATGAACATATAATGGAGGCTGCAGAGCCGACTTTTTCTACTACTAAAAGTCGACAGAAGAAAGGCCTACAATTTAGCTCCAACAATTTCCTGTACCTTACCCAATCAGTCCCCAGCTAATATACCCCATTATCCGTTACACTCACTCAAAGAGTTGCCTCATGCCCAGATAACTGGCTCAAACCTACGCATTATGTATACGCAACGCATGCCAGACTCGCACACACACACACACACGCAGTCTGTGCGGCGCAAAATTTATTTCGTATACACCAGAGGACGCGAATTTGGTGGCTGCATCCACAGCCACAGGCAATGCCCCACCCTAGCTCCTGTTTTTCTCCCCATCGTTGGGGGCTCGTGCTGCGGCATTTTTTGGGTATGCGCGCAATATTTTTTATGGCGTCCAAACGTTGAGATTGCAATTTAAAAATCGATAAATTGCAATTAATTTAATGGTCACAGCGACATCCAGCAACAAATTTGCTAAATAAATCATGAGCCACTGCAGTCAAACGATGCGGTTCAATGGGCGTGCGATGGGCGGGCAGAAGATGCCACAAAATAACGCAGAAAATTTTGAATGTTTGACCGGAAATCGAATTTGTATATTGAAATGTAAGAGAACGGAACAACGTTCCATTCCTTTGCGTTAAAGATAGGAGATATGAGAACCATTCAGTGAGCTTCTATTTCATTTTAAGTTGATTTCAACATGCACAAAATTGTTTAATTTTATAATCGATAATTATCGATAACCAATTTTTTTTAAATTTATTTATTATTAATATTATTCTAAAACTTCTCTATTTTTGCTAATCTCCCTTCATATCTCGCTGGCAACAAGTGAAATTTAGTTTCCTTTGATGCATGCAACAAAAGATGAAGGATATTCCATATTAAATGAAGTTGGGACGGGTTTTATGGCGCATCTCATGTCGGTGGAAAAATGTTGAGAAATTGTTATTTATTAAGGCTAAACGGGCACTTAATTAGCCACAGCAACTCGGGCTAATGGATGACAGCAAATGGAAAAGATTAAGGTTGCCAAGGCGATGCTCGAAAGTCAAAAAACACGCAAATTGAATGCTGGATGGAGGACGGCAGGCGGCAGGCGGCAGACGACTGAGCCAAGGGACAATATAAAACAATGAAACAAATGTGAATAATAAAACTAAAAAGCAGGCACATTATGGGTTCTATAAATAGACATACATGTAGGAAGATGAGCAGAGATGGGCCTGAAATGACTGGTGGAAATATTTAAAAGAGATTTCCGGATAAGCAAAATATGAAATAATTTAAGTATATATGAGTACTATATTCGAGAAAATTGCAGCAGAAGTAAACTTGATTTAGATGAAAAAGGCATAAAAATGTAGTAAATATATATTTGTTACTTGTTGATGAGAAAATTTAGAAGAAATCATAAAGCCTTATATATATTTTTGGTAATTTCAATAGATGGAAGAAAAAATAAAATTATTAGACTTAACAAATGAAACAGGATTTATATCTTCTTGCTCTTCGTGAATAAGTGTTAGTATATATGTATATGTATGTACATAAATAAGTAGTAGTATATCCGTTATTATTGGATAGAAATTGTCTATAGAATAATTTATGTATATTATATCTTCGTGAATAAGAATTATATATATTTAGATATATATTTATATAGACAATGAATATGATCGTGCTTTCTTATAAACAGAATTATATATATTTAGATATATATTTATATAGACAATGAATATGATCGTGCTTTCTTATAAACAGCTGAGCTATCCGAATGCTCAACGTTTCAAAATGTACTCTAAGCTCAATAGCATTGTCTTATAGCTAATATGTTTGGCCTATAAAGATAATAACGTGCATTCGAATCACAGTTAAGCCAAGCCCAATTAATGAAATAATAATAATAATTGCAAATAATGCATAAGTATTCAAAGCTAATATCTAATAATAAAAGAATATATTCTCATTCTACATACTTGATGGTATCCTATATATAGGCAAATTGCAGTTGGTCATAAATCACATACCCACTCAGAGTGAGAGGGAAAAGTAGAGAGAGCGAGAGAGTGAAATTTTAATTAAACTGCTGCTCGAGTCATTTGTAGCCATGGCAAATGCGAACTGGAGCATATTTTAAATGCAGCAATGAAAAACAATTTGCTAGCCGAAAATGTTTTGGTTCGGCTGCCAGTTCAGGCTGCTGCGGCTGCTGCTGCTTCAGTTGCTGCGTGTCCGATGTCCTTGTTCGCTGGCAACGGGCATTTGCATAATTTCCACCCTGGGATGGGTTGAAGTGGCAGCGACTCAGATTCGCGCTGGGATTGCTGATTAGGTGGCTGTGCCACTGCCATGGACTACGTGCTGTGTCCTGCGTCCTTCGTCCAGCGTCCTTGCTGCTGTGGTCCAGCAACGCAGCATTTAATTACCAGCCCAACCACGGCAGCAACAACAGAAATGAGAAGAGCGGGCAAAATAGACAGAAGAAGAAGCAGAAGCAGGGGCAGAAAAAAACAGGTTAGGCTAGCAGAAGACGGCATCAGAACGTGCCAGGACATCGCCTTGGCTTGCCAGCGACAGCGACAGCGTCAGCTACAACAAAACCTAATTTTCTCAAATTTCCAAACGACCAACCTACAGGCCAAGCAGAAAACAACAACAACAACAACAGCAACAAAGCTCGGCAAAATATGGCGCAGTTTAAGTGCGGCTCAAAAGGCTGAAGGGAAGGGGCAAAGATGCACTGCACAAAATGTTGGTGATTTAGATAAGCTAAGCCAAAGACATCAAGCTAAAGCAAAAGGCGGGATTAAAGAGGGGGAGTGACTAAAGAATTGATTGTGCCTGCAATTCGCATAACAGAGATATCTGTTTAGTATAAATATTTTTATAGAAGATTGATTGAATCAATAATATAATACTATACATTGTATAATAAATAATATAAAAATATATAAAATAGCAAAGAAATGGGACATATACACAATAGATGGATAGATGAAAGAAATTATAGGCGAATTCAAAGTAGACCCCATAATACGAATGTGCTTAGACAAAGATGCATTGAGAAGAGTCTGTGTCTTCAGGTATTGCAATAGAATAGGTGACGCAGAGGGACGCAAAAGAATAGGGAGTTAATTTGAAGGTTAATTTGAAACAATTTTAAGCTTTTAGAGGTTGCGCAAGAAAGATAAATTTTTGAAGTTGATAAGCACTGATCGGAGAGACGACCTGGCTGATAAGAGCATAAAAAATGTTCACCTATTCCAGACACAAAACAAAAACCAATAATAATAATAATAATAATAATAATAATAATAATAATAATAATAATAATAATAATAATAATAATAATAATAATAATAATAATAATTATGATAAAAATAATAATAATAAAAATAAAAACAAAATTGTCTGCATTATTATTTTTAGTTCTACTTAAAACTGCCGTGAAACTTGCTGCTTAAAAAAAAAAAAATAATAATAATAAAAAAATTAAACGAAGAGAAAAAAATAAGAAAAACCAATCATAAAATATATTACTCATTATTATTAGTATATTAATATTATTACAGTATAAACATAATTATAATTAGTATTTTGTATTGAAATAAATATATTTATCTTCTGTTTTTCAATCATTTTGTTACAATTATGTTTCAACCACTTGGTAGTCATATTCATAATTAATATTGTCCATTGGATAATGAATTAGATAAGACAAAATTAACTTTATGGCCTGTCAGTATTTTATCTAGTAAAAGTCTTCGAAACCAGCAAAGCATATACTAACCACATATAACCTGTAAATAAGATATATTCATCTAAAAACTTTTCCTCGGTATTTTATATGAATCTAGTTTACAGCACTAATAATAAAAGTGCACAAAAATCAAAAAGAAAAACTAATCAGAATTGTTTGCAGTGTAGTGTTATGGATAAGCCAGATATATATGAGTGTGCAACGCATCTGATGCCCAGCTAATATTTTATTACCTTAATGGACTCAGAGCATTTAAATCTCCACATTTTGTTGCTATTTCGGATATATAATACTTTGTTGGTATAGATGTTGAATATATTTTATTATAAATTATTGATATTTACGTAATTAGCTAGGCATTCATTGCAGTGTAATTACCATTTAAGTACGGCTGCAAGAATATTTTCATTTGAGATGCGTGAGCTGCTCTTCTATTTGAGCTTCAGCTCAAACAGGTCTCTGCAATACGACTCATACACATACACACCCACACACACACACTCACGCAGAGACACCTACTCACACGCGCAGTGACAACAACAACAAGAATAGGAATATAGCAAAAGCAAAGCAGCAAACAATGATTTTCATGGTACGTAAAATTAATTAGGGCACTGAGACAAAAATCCTCAAATTTCAATGAGATGCGCAGCGCTGTCGACGTCGACTGCGACGTCAGCGTCACCGACAACTAGCGGCACAGCAAAAGGATGGGCGGACGGTCTGGCCAAGTGGGTGTGGCTGATGGGGTGGCATGCAATGAAAACAAGGCACACAGGCACAACTAAAAATACCAATGAGCTTTGAAATTTCTTCTATGGGGGTTGGGCAGCTACATAGAAGCCGGGCAACATAATTACTCTGCAGCTCAGTGTGCGTGTATGTGTGTGTGTGTGTGTTTGTATGTGTGCGTGTGCGGCTTGTGCGTAGGCTGCGTCTTACACAGTGCAACACATTTTTGTCTGCCTGACTGCCTCCTGGCAGCGCAGCTGACGCTGACGTTGACGTCGCTTTATATATACACACACAAGCAAAAGCTTTTTACATAGCAGCAGCTAGTGTGCGTGTGTATGTATGTGTGTGTTATCAGCATGACAGCAATGACAGCTACAACAACAACAACAACAAGAGCAACTGCCACAGCAGCTCAAAGCTCAAAGGCACAACCAATTTTTTTTTTCTGTTTTTTTTTTTCTCTCTTGGCTAATACATAATTACAAATACATTTAATCCACAAATGTTTTTTTTTTTTTAATTGTTTTTTTGTTTTGTTGGCGCAAAAGACGAAAGCTGAAAAGCCTGGAAAATGCGAAACGATTGCGCTCAAAATGAGTAAAGCGTAGGGAAAACGGAGAGAGGAAAGTGGTAATGGCGGAGAGGGTGTGTGGAGGGGAGGTTATTGTGGCAGCTTGCAGGCTGACATTTTGCTTTGATTGACATTTGGCAAGATTGCGGAAAATGTTTCAAATGTGAAAGGGAAAAGGTGAAAGAGAAAGTGAAAGAGATAGAGAGAAAGAGAGCGAGAGAGAGACATACTGGCATTTATAGCTTGTGATGGGCAGGTGCTGTCAGTGGCGCGAATTCCTGAATGAACATTTTTAGCGCCGAGCTGAGGCTGCATCCAAATGATGAATGCGCAGCGGGACTCGAAATAAATATGGAACAATTGTGTAGCGAATGCTGGATAGATACATATATAGATATTATTGGAGAGATGAGTAGGTGGATGACACGAGTGGCAGACAGCCTGGCTGTCCTAATGAGCAACATTCTCAGATTGAATGTGACTGCTTCAAGCTTCAAGAGATATCGAGTAGGCCGCTGGGAGACAAGAGACAACGAGTAGGCAGCTGGGAGACACATAAACATCTTTGACCTTTGGATCAAGAGAAACTAAGCTCAAGAGACACTATATATTTAAATAGTCTTACAGAGGTTTCATGGGACATTGGTACTAATAATGTTAAGAATAATGATGGTAAAATCGAAGATATTAATATAAATATTAAAATTAAAATATTCATATTGATAAATGAATAATAGTGATCTAAACGATGGAAAAGATTACAATGAATATGATATTGTCAATGACAATAAAATTGATAATGTAAATAAATTTTACTGTTTTTCGAGTATTTAGTTAATATTTATTATTTTTTATGCATTGCAATGCAATAAATATAATTTTATAAAAATATAAATTAAATGATAAAAATATTGATAATAAAAATAAGAATGACAATGATTTGATCAAGACAAGAAAACAAATGATTAATAATGATAATAATAAATGAAGATAGAGCAACAATAATGAACACGACAAAAACAATGAGACTGATAATAATAATGATATTATTATTAATGTAAATAATAGTGTAGATCACTTTATATTGCATAATGATATACAAAATAAATCGAATCTATAACCATAGAATGGTCATTTAACTATAATATAATCAGTTTCTTATAAGAAAAAAAAAAAAAAAATCACAAGAATATTCCTTGATTAATTTCAGACTTTGTTCCAAATAAACTTGAATCAATTTAGTGTAGAGCCTTCTCATGTCATATCAAAGCTCTCGCAGCTATCAGCTCATGGCCCTTGGTCTATGATAAGAAACCCTATAGCTACGCATGTTGGCTCGAGTTCATTTCTTTAGACTCTCGCAATTACATTGAACTTTTTTGCTGTCACTTCCAAGGCACATTAACGACCAAATTAATTTCGTTTCCTGTTCGGCTATCTACATAGGCATATATATATATATATATATATAAGTGTGTATATATATTTGAAAGCTTTAAGTTGGCAATTAACTATAAAAGGAAAACCAACTCGAACCGCAAGCGACATTTGGCACGCACTTTATGCGCAGAGTGAAGAGTGGAAGGGCGCGGGGCGCAGCGGGGCAAACGCAGAAAACCTCAAAAGCAAAAACTTTTACTTTAAACTAACCGAGGCGGAGGCAGCCTCATTGCTATGCAGCGTGCCCGCTGCGACCCACATAAGTAACCAAAGGGCAAAGCCAAAAAGGAAAAGCAATGAAAATGTTCGCCTGTTGTGCAGTTGCCAAAAAAGAAAAACCTGCTATATACCAAAAGCCAGCTAAATATATGTACATATATATACACATTGTATATACAGCAGCAACAACAGCATTTAACGTCACTCACAATGCCGCGCCTACAACCACCTTGGCCGCCCCACCGCCCCCACAGTCGCCCCACAGTCGACGTCGCTGCTGCACACGCACAAAAAAAGAGAAAATTACAAACGCAGCGGGTCGTTCGGTTCTGCCTGACTCCACCAGAGGTGGGTGGCTCTTGGCTCAATAAAGGACTGCAGCAGCAGCAGAGCTCCCCCTCCCCGCTCCACACACACACACACACACACACACATACACACGCACACAGATGGCATATAGCACACGCATTATATAGGCGCACACGCACTTCTGTTATGTACAGGCCCAAAGAGGCAGCTGCAGCCATCCAAGCGACCACGCCTCCGCCCCTCTGCCCGCCACACACCAACCCATGTCAAAGTCAAGCCACCACCAAAACAAAACACAAAAAACAAAAAGGAAAAGCAAAGAAAAACATGGAAGAAGCAGCAGCAACAGCAGCAGCAGTCAAAGTAAATGAAAATTGTACGCCCTGCATTTTTTTTATGCCGAGGCCCGAAGCCCATTTCGGTTTTCTTGAACGTCCTTGATCCTTGCAACGCACAGAGGCAACAACAATAAAAAGGGCGCCTGCTGGTCGTCTTCCCAAAACACAAAAACACACACCAACACACGCGCACACACACGCACTCACACAGAGAGCGAAGCAGCGCATGTAGAAAGCGTAGCATACTTTTTTGGGCAGTCGCCTGGCTGACGCCTTATCAGTAGTAAAAACAAAACCGGAAGCTCACACACACAGACAGGAAGTCGCGCGCCGGAGCGAGATGGCGTGCAGTGTGCGAGCGAGAGAGAGAGAGACAGCGAGTGTGAGAGCGAGAGGGCGAGAGCGAGCGCGCGTACGACGAACTTTCACAGGGTTTATAGGAAAAGCGAAAGTGAAAAGCTGTGAAGGCAAAGGACAAGGCAAAGAAAGTGAAAGTTGGCCAATACGCAAACGCAAAAAAAAAAGAGAGCTAGAGAACCAGAGCGACACAGAGAGTAAGTGAGAGAGAGAGCGCGCAGAGAGCGAATGCGCCCCAACAGAGCTGAATGGGAGAGCAAGAGAGAGTGAGCGAGCGAGTGAGTGAGTGAGTGAGAGCGCGCGATTGAGTTCTTTTTTGTTGCAGTCGCGCGTCTCAAGAAAACCGAAAAAAGCTTGAATGCCTCCAATTTTAATGGCCGCAATGTCCTTGGCCAAGCAACGTGCCGAAGGATATTTGTTAAACGCACGCACGCCAGCGTCAGCAGCGCCGTCGACCGCGACGCCACTGCCACAGCGAGCAGCGACGCGCGCGCTTCGTTTTTTGAGGCTCGCTTGCATTTACTTTCACTTTCGGCTTCGGCCGCGAACTTGGCAAACAACCCCAAGGACTCAGACCCCAGCGCATACGCACGCACACAAGAGTCATCTATATATATCTACATATATATAGTATATATATATATATATATTTGACAACTGGCATTCCCTCGCCTTCCCCCCTTTGCATGCTTGCATATAATGTACTTTTTGCTGTTGCTGTTGTTGCTATTGTTGCTGTTGTTGTTGCTCTTGGCTGGCAAACTTTTACCCCAAGAGCTTTCTGCACTTTTTTCCTTTTTGTGCTCAAGTTTATTTTTGACAGTGTTTTATGCCCGCCGGCCAGGACACTGCAGCAGCAGTGCCGCTGTAGATGGGGCGGCTGCGCTGGGCTGCGCTGGGCTGGGTGGGGTTCGGTTGGGTTCTGTGGGGGCGAAATGACAAAATAATGTAATTTGGCATTAGATTTATGCGTGCTGCGCCTTCCTTTTGGTGCGTGTCCTGCAACAAGGACTGGCGTTGGCATAAAAACGCAGCGTCGACGTTTCCTTTCGCCTTTCGTCTTTCACACGTTTTTATTTTTTTTTTTCAACTGAAACGACCCCCACACCCTTCCGCAAGCAGACAGCCCACGCACTCTGTGGACCGCCCACTGCGTGCGCCTTATGCTTCTTGTTTTTCTTCTCTTATTTGGTGATGCTTTGTATCCTGTTTTTATTTCATATTTCGCTTCCTTTTACTCGCGGTTGTTTTTGTTGTTATTCTTCTTCTTCTTGTTGCTGTTGTTGTTTTAAGCCGCTTGTGCGAATTTAGGGCAGGTTTCATTCACGCTTTTTTAGCCAGCTTGTTTTTCTTTCTATTCATTTTATATAGTCTATATATATTTGCCCTTTTTTTCTTTCTTGCATTCTTTTTGGTTGTTAAAAAGAAAAACTTTCAGGTTTCTAGCTTGAAATTTATAAAAAATGTCAACAAAGTTTAAAGTGCGAGCTTGAGAGACGAGAGGTAGAAACGAGCTACAGAACTTAGTCTTGGAATTTTCTGTTCTCAAGTTCAGAAATATCATTGGTGTCACTTTCAACATTATATATTAAATATATATATAAAGAATTGTTCCCTAAAGAGTTTTTTTAGTTTTTCTAATCTAGATATTGATGTTTTATTTTTCTTTTATTTTTATTTATTTATTATTTTTTTTTTTTATTTATTTAAGTCTCATGTCTTTCTTAATGAAATGCAAAGCTTTTATGGAATAGAAAAAAATATGTATTTATTCACCTAGATGTACATACTGCTCAATTTGGATTAAATATTTATATTTAACAAGATATTTATTTGAAATATAACAATAAACCAAGAAACCTTTTTTTTTCTCCTTTTGATTCAAAATATATATACTCAATAGGTATAGAAAGCTGTTCATTTATATACATATATGCAATAGGTATAGAGTTCATCTATATACACAAATGCATACCAATACACTACACGTTATTGAGATTGATTGATTAACTATATAAGGGGAAGCATATGATCAGAAGGCAGAGCAAAAATTGGAAATGCTGGCGTTTATAGAGAAACTAGCAATAGATCACAAATCGAGTACGAAGGAACGTTTTAGTCTAATTTTTCTATAATACACACTTTAATAAATAAATTATGAAAGATTAAAATATTCTGTCCTTGAATGCATGTTAGAGATTCATGAATTTATATCAAATTCCACTTTATTTTTTCGTTAATTTATATTCCATTTTATCATTCTTTTAATTATTCATTATATTATTCACATAGCGCACTCAGAGATCGTGCTTAGGAGAGTAAGCATATGGAGAGCGATCACATTGAGAGCGGTTTCACGCGGCTCTAATGATGGTATACAAAGTCTTAATAAGCATTTAACGAAGGCAACAAATATTTTTGATAGTCTTATTCGATTTCCAAATAATACACCAAATAGAAAAGTCGTAGTAGGCTTTAAACCACAAATCGAGCAGATGCGAGACTCAAGCAAAAAGTAGACTCATTGCTATAACAACAATTCAAGAGTTATTAGTTCAACATATTCGTAAGAATTTTATTATTTATAAAAAAAAATATATATATATATTTTTAAATATATATTTATATTTACAGTAATAGAGACGAAGTGAAAATGAATCAGTTAAATAAATCGTGGAGCATTCGGATCCTCGTGATTCTCGCTCTATGCAGCGTCCTGATGCTCTTCATGATGGTCGCTGGCCAGTCGAGCGGCCTCTACTCGCCAACAGATGGCGTTGTGGAGCTGAGCGGTGAAAACTTCGATAGCACCGTGCTACAGGACGATGCCATTTGGGTGGTACAGTTCTATGCATCGTGGTGCAGCTACTGCCACGCCCTAGTGCCCGAATACAAGCAGCTGGCCAAGGCCCTGAAAGGCGTTGTCAAACTGGGCGTGATCAATGGAGAGCGCAACTCGGAGCTGAGCGCAGCGTATGAAGTGCAAGGCTTTCCAATGATCAAAATTTTCGGTGTCGATAAGAAGAATCCCATCAATTTCTTTGGGCCACGCACAGCGATCGCCATTGCCGAATCAGCCATGGCTGAGATCAAGAAGCAGATCAAAGACGTCATCGGCGGCGAAGATCCTGAAGCTCCTCCCGCAAAGGATAGCATTTGCATGGATAGCGATGTGATCGAACTGCAGCCGAACGACTTCAAGGAGCAGGTGCTCAAGTCGCAGGACATTTGGTTGGTGGAGTTCTATACGCCCTGGTGTCCGCACTGCAAGAGCCTGGCCCCCGAGTGGATCAAGGTGGCCAAGGAGCTGAAGGGCAAATTCAAAGTGGGCGCGGTCGATGCCAGCGCCCACAGCGAACTGGCAGCCGAGTACAAGGTGCAGGGCTATCCCACAATTTTCTATATACCCGCTCAAACGGAGCATGCGGCCGACGCCATCGAGTACAAGGGAAGCAAGCGCACAGCGGACGGAATCATAGACTGGGTCAACACTCAGGATTTGGGTCTGGTGCCGGCCTTTAAGATTGTGGAGATCACCAGCGAGGATGCCCTGTTCAATGCGTGCGTCAACGAGGACTGGTGCTTGCTCGCCTTCCTGCCCACGCTGAAGGATTGCAACGCCAAGTGCAGGAATCATATGCTGAACGTGCTGCGCGGCGTCGGCCACAACTACAAGAAGCAGCGCTGGGGCTGGGTCTGGAGCGAGGCCACCGTTCAGATGCCCCTCGAGAAGGGGCTGGGCATCAACTACAAGTATCCCAGTCTGGCTGTTGTCAACTGCATGAAAATGAAGATGGCCCTGTTCAGGGGCCCAATGACCACGGCCGCCGTCGACGAGTTTCTGGCCAACATTGCCAAGGAGCGTGGCAAGTTAACCTCCGTCAACTGTGACGATCTGCCGCGCATCGCGAACATCGCGCCCTGGGACGGCAAGGATGACAAGAAGGATTCGCCCGCCGGCGCCCATCCCATTCCGGATGAACTATAGAGAGCTCCAGAGCTCCATTCACACTTATCATAATCACTCTCGACCCACATCATATTCCCGACCGATCGATCCTTTACATTCTTGACATTATCTTTTTGTACCAATTTTCCAACATTCTAACATACTTTTAATTGGAATTCACTTCAAAATCAGAATTTGAATTGTGTAATTATTATATTTATACTTAAATTATTCTAAATTATGAAGTAAATTCAGAAAAAAGAACAAAAAAAAAAGTTTTTAATTTAGAGTTCAATTTTGATTAAAATATAAATCGATTGCAATAAAATTGGAAATATTGGTGAAGTAGAATCCGGCTATAACGGCTCCGCTTATAAAGACACCCACATTCTACGAAATTAGCAATATGAAAATATCAGTTGCTCAAGAGGTTCAGGGGATCTCCTGGTACTAACACTATTACTGATTATTCTTTGATTTTCTTTTTACTATCCATTTGAACTTTAGTTTATGGACTTTCAGTTCAGGCTCATTAAAGCCAAGCTTATCAAATATGTGGGCAGCTGTTGCTTGGAAGCCATTGAGCAGATCCCAATGCCCAATGCCCAATGCTTATTGACCAATTGACCAATTGGCAATTGAGCAATTGTCATGGTCACCTAATCTTGGCTGGACAAAATATGGCCAACAGCAGCTGCTTAGCCTTAGCCGAAGCATGTGCCAGCATACACACACACACGTATATATTATATATATATATATTATATTATATTATATTATATAGAGCCTAGCCTGTGGCATAATAACTTTAAATGCAAACCGTCAGTGAGGCGCACAAAAATGACTGCCAGCTGTGCTACATTTGGCAGCGGCTTCTGGGATTGGGACTGGGACTGGGACTGGGTCTGGAAGTGGGACAGCGCGCAACTTAAAGGCTGCACATGCCACAAGCCACGAGCCAGCCTCACCAGCCATGGAACGCCCCTGCCCGGCCACAGCTTAACCCCCTTTAGCCCAGGCCACGGCACGGAGCGTTGCACAGAACGAGCTGCTTATTCATTTAATTTTCAGAGAAGCCGAAGCCCAAGGAGTAAATGGGTTTTGCATGGCGCAAGGTAGGCCGAGGGGTTGCAGTGGGGCTTAAGGTGGCTCTGCCCGACTGTCAGTGGCTCAGTTAGTCCGTCCGTCAGTTGCTCAGTTCATCCGTCCGTCCGTCCGTCCGTCTGTCCGTCTGTCAGTCAGTCAATCAGGCAGTTGGCTCAGCTACGAAACTTTTGGCTGCCACGCACAATTTTCCACTTTCAACTTTCGTCAAAGGGGGGGGCGACGGCGGCGGATGGGCGGGGACGACTGTTTGTTGTTGTTGCTGCTGCTGCTGCTGCAGGGTGGTTGTGCGTATTGAGCTTTATGCTTGGCTGATGTTGCGATAAGCGGCTCGAGCAGGCAATGTTGCTGTCGTCGTTGTTGTTGTTGCTGTTGTTGTTGTTGCCACAGCCGCAGCCGCAATGCTGCACACACACCACTCACACTTACTCTTACTCAAATACTCACACACACACATAGCAAAAGCAGCCCCTGGCGCTTAGTTTGTGTGTGGGCGAGCAGTTGAAAAATAGGAGGCAAAAGCAGTTGCTCATGCTTGTTGTTGTTGCTATTGTTGTTGTTGTAGTTGGCGCCCAATGTAAAAGTTGCTGAAAAGTGTAACGCAGTTAATGCCAGCAGCAGGGGGGCAGTGGGCGGCGGCCGGTGTTTGGTGGGCGCTGAGTAGAGGGGGCGCTAGTGTCGGGTAAAGTAAAGTTGGGGAAGTTGGTTTTTGCTTCTGCTGCTGGTTCTGGTTGCTATTGCCGCCGACGCTGCTGCTCTTGCCGCTGCTGCTGCTGTTGCTGCTGCGTCGCCTACGCGGCATAGTTTTAACTGTGTTGCTGCTATACACTAACCAAAAGTGATTTACTAGACTATCAGAGGAAAGTGAAGTCTAGGGACTGGTCCAGCTGGTCTGAGCTGAGCTAATAATTCAAAGCAGGTTTAGCTGAGCTACAATGTTAGCGTTATTATAAAAATAATAATATAATAATACTATTAATATACATATATATAAATATATTTATATATCATATCGTCTTCGATCCTCTTGACTGCAATGCGTTTTTCCATACGAAATTATATACGCGATTTCATATATAGGAAAATAGAAGTTGAAATTTTACATTCGGTTTAAGCTTCTTAGCTGGGATATTAATCGTAGTAGATAAACCAATTTTTATATAAATTTGCTGTATTAAAAAAAAAAAAAAACTGTGTTTGAACGAGAACTGTAAAGCGTTTTTTTTTTTAATAATTATTGTATAAATAACTAATAACTATTTGTTAGTTTCAGCTGCAAAAAATCTTATATTTAAAAGTTGTAAATTAATTTCATTAATTTGATTAATTGTAAATTTAATAATTAAAAATTAGTTCGTTTTAGCTAAAAGATACATAAGATTAATTTTCACATTCATTTTTTAAATGTAGATACATATAATTAATTTTCACATTAATTTTTTAAATGTAGATGTATTTAAAAGAAATTGTTTTTTAATATTGCATTAAATAAAATTTTTGGTAATGCTGGAGGAACCAAAATTTAAATTAAATTTAAATGTTGCTTGCCCGAAATTTTTTTAGCCTTTTAATAAACAAAAAAAGTTAGCGTATTTCAGTTTCGTTGTAGTTGCAACAAAATTTTCCTTTTGCATTTGTTGTTTTGCCCAAAAATTCACGCACTTTTTGTGCGGCTCTCTATGTGAATGTGATAGAGTCTATATAAGAGTGGCTGTATGTGTGTGTGTGTAAGTGTTGTGGCAAGTACATAGAGGCGCCTTTATGTGCGCAGATTGCCCTGCTGGCCAAAATGCTGGCTCTATGGAGGAAGCGGGCGCATTTCGGCATTCGCTTTTCACTTTCGCCAGCGCCACCTAGTGACGGCTGGGCGCGGAGCGGGTGAAGAGGGGACATTCAATGGGAGGAGTTGGAAAACTTTCGACATCAAAAAGAACTACTTTCGATAATCACAGGGCTGGCGCCAAAGGAATTACATTTGCCGGCTGTGCGTAGCTGTTTTTTTTTTTTTTTTTTACAGCTTTATTTTTGTTTTTTAGGCTTCTGGCTTTAAAGTTTTTGGCGAATAATTCAGCCGTTGCCTATTTTTATGCGAATTTTATATATATACATTTTTCCGCTCATTTTTATGCATTTTTTATGGACTTTATGTTTTATTGTTTTGCGGCGATGAGCTCAGCGCAATTTGCAAATATTTTCTTTTATAGTTATTCATAGTTATTCTTTATATTTCTCAGCAGCTATTATTAATTAAGTTGAAGGGAATTTTCTCTGTCAGTTTCGCTGCTTAAACTTTTCATTTTTTGCAGCCTGAAGAATTTTCAGCAAATGACATCATGAGGCTGTGAACGGCGAAAATGCAACAGAAAAACTTTGGTGGTGGATTTTTTGGGGGTGCACAAACCGGTTTTCCCAATGAAAACCCTTTTCCCATTTGATGAAAGCTAAATTGTTGCAGTTAAGTAATTTCAGCGTGAATAAGTTCTTAATAAAAGGGTTGCTCACCTTGATGAGCAGCCACTCAGTGGGTGGGGAGCAGGGAAGCTGACTATTATTAGCTCGGAAAATCGACATGCATTTTCATTAGAGAAAATATAGCGAGAAAACGGGCTTCTGGTAGCCCAATTTCTTAGAAAAATAGTATTTATATAATTAATATGTAATATTAACTATTAATATAAAGCAATAAATATATTTATTGATAAGAAATTATAATTATTTTAAATATATAATAATAATAATAATGTAAGAACTCTTCAAATACAATTTTGCAAAATCTCAAAATTTGTTCTTAAACCAATTTCGAATTTCGCGCCCATTTCAATTCTTCCCCTCAAATTGCTCAAGCAACCAACATCAAGTGAGTCAAATTTTGCGCGCAGCCAACATTGCTTGCCCACGTAACAACTATCACGTAACGCAACATGCGTAACTCAACTCATATTTGCGTTAACGTTGGCAGTTTAATTTCAGCTATTTTCAGTATATAAAATATATATAAAAATACATATTTCACATAGAATAATTATATATGTTGTAATATATATATTGCATATTCGATTTGTCATGTTAAAATAGAAAAATGTAGGTATGTTATATTATGAAATCCGAATGGGTCATAAAATAATTGACATTCTTACATTTACAGGCTACGGTCACACTGGTTTTTCACAGCAACAGCAAAGCAAGCGGACGACGTTGGTCTCGTCAACGAGATTTTCGATACAAAAACAAATAGAGAAATAACAAATTTAAAAAACCCATTCACAAGATGATGAAAGCCGTGTCCTGTGCCTATGTGCGCGCCACCGCACAGGCGCTGTCTAACAGCCTGCGGGCCACCGGAGCAGCCGTTGGTAAGCAACAACGAGTGAAGTGGGAAATCGAGAGGCAGAGGCAGAGTTATATAATGTGAAATTGGCTAAAAGTGCGAAAGTGTGTGCAGTTCATAATAATAATAGCTGAGCAATAAATGATTTTCGCAATGTTTGTTATGCCTAATTGGCACAGCCTGCCAATTTCCTTACGTAATTTCAACATAACCTTCTCAGCGAACAGCTGATTGGGCGTACAAGAGTGTAAAAGGAATAGAAAATAAGCCTCCAATATTACTTATGCTGAATACCGCTCTAATCGAATTTCCCTTGCAGCCACACGCCAGGCTCACACCGACCTGCAGGTGCCTGACTTTTCGGCCTATCGTCGTGACTCTGTGAAGGATTCGCGTCGCCGCAACGAGAGCGCCGAGGAGCGCAAAGCCTTCTCCTATCTGCTGGTGGGCGCCGGCGCCGTTGGCGGTGTCTATGCGGCCAAGGGCATGGTGAATGCTTTCGTTGGCTCGATGAGCGCCTCGGCTGATGTCTTGGCCATGGCCAAGATCGAGATTAAGTTGGCTGACATAGCAGAGGGCAAGTCGGTGACGTTCAAGTGGCGCGGCAAGCCACTATTCATCCGCCATCGTACCCCAGCCGAGATCGAGACAGAGCGGAGCGTGCCCACCTCCCAGCTGCGTGATCCCGAGACAGACGATGTAACTATATAATATTATATTTTATCGTAACTTTATATCTATATATATTTGCATTTGCTTGCAGCAACGCGTGGTCAAGCCCGAGTGGCTAGTCGTCATTGGCGTCTGCACACATCTGGGCTGTGTGCCAATTGCGAATGCCGGAGATTTCGGTGGCTATTATTGCCCCTGCCACGGTTCCCATTATGATGCATCGGGTCGCATCCGCAAGGGCCCGGCGCCATTGAACCTGGAGGTGCCCACCCACGAGTTCCCCGATGAGACTACCCTGGTCGTTGGTTAAAGATCCTTCGAAGCGAAAGTTGTTAACGTTTAAGCAAAAGCCCCCGCGACAGCAAAAGTAGAGGAATGGATGGAATGTAAATTAATAAAAAAAAAAACACCACAAAAATACCAGAACGGTTATAAACTAAAAAATACCAAAAAAGAACAGTTATATTTGGGTTGGCAAATGTAACAAAGATTTGAAGACGCAATTTTTCAATGGAGCATTGTTTATAGCAAACAGTAATTTAATTTGGATATGATGATTGCTATAACTATTGGATGGACAAGACTTTGTTGTAGTTTATGTTGCGTATTAAAGTCAAATGTTCTATAGAAACTTACAAACTATACCTGCATTTGGGAAGAAGTACACAAATTATCAAAAATAGCTAGCTGTTTCTTGGACAATGTATATTAATGTGTGCACTTGATAGGGAATCCCTCGCGAAGGGTAAGCAAAGAGTAAGGCAAATTAGTGATTAACTGTAAGACTGACCTGCACGACACCCGATTTCCAATGCATTTACATATAACACTAATGCAGCAATAATAACACATATACTACAATATAATAGCATTTCACTCTTTACACTTTAACTCACAACTTACCAAAACACAAACAAAAAAAGGAAAAAAAAAAAAATTCGCACAATGCAGACGATTTTTGGATTCCACATTCCACAATTCACAAAGAACTGCCACCGCGTTTAGCTTATTTTTGCTTATTTAACAGCTAACAAACTGATGTGTAAATAAAACAATTCACAACGGACACTATTGACAGCTAATACTTCACAGAATATAACACAAAACTAGTTAATCTTTATATATTAGCGAAAAAAAAAGCTTGCAGCAAGTGCAGTCGTTATTTGAAGCGCGTGCCACAATTTGACGAGCGTTGCCACACTGCCAAACTTACTTCAACTATCTATCGCATAAACTATCGTTGCATCGTGTTAGTCTAAAGCGTTGCCAGTAATTTACTTTGATTTGATTTGGTGTTTCGCAATTGTAGTTAACAAGTTTATTTATTAGTCTCTATACATAATTTGCTACGCCGTTAGCTATATACAAAGGATTAGTGCAAATAGAAACCATGGCAAGCGGAGAGCTACATTAACAAATTAGATGGAGATGATAGATCCCTTCAGTTTGTAAGCTTTGAGAAAACCTCTATGTATAGCTGATAAATCATCTGCCATATCCTTCAAAACCTTCAGCTTTTCACGCTGAACTGCTAGCCGGGCTTCCTCTATTTCCAGGCTTCTGGACGATCTGCTTAATTTATAATTCACAAGTGATGGTTGAGAGTTTCTGCCTGAAGAGGATAAATCACTTTTGCTGGAGGCTGTTGACTCAGGACTGTTTGAGGTCCCACTTTCGTTGGGCTCTATAGCAGGTGGACTCAAGAGGTTCTCGTGCGGATCGAATGAATCCATGCTATCCGAATCTTCCCAAGGCGAAAAGTCTGCAAATATTTTTTTTATTAGAAATATCTAAAAATTATATCGATATATATAAATTACTATACCAAAATTGTCAGCCATGCACAGTCTTAAGTTAACCAGTTTGGACTCCTTTAAGATTTCCTTCAAATGACTAAAATATTTCCATTTAGAAGGTTCACCCGTTTTCCGGCATTTTAGCATTTCTATTCTGTAAGAAAGCTAAATATAGTTAATTGTGTTCTCAATAGTCTTCACAGCTACATTACCTGTATTTCCTGGTCATATTATCTATTTTAGCTTTGATTTCGATATGACTTAGTCCATATTTCCACATTTTATCCGCCATTTCTCTATGAATGTCCGTTTTGACTCGCTGACCACGCAAATCGTCTATATTTTCCTGCCACAGCTTCAAAAACTGGCTCGTCGACGCCGCATCCCATGCAAATCGTGATCCATTTGTGCGATTTGCTATAAATTAGTTAAAATATGTTAGAATTATGATAAAATTTCAAATTTTTTGCGTTTTCTGTTTATTTACGTTTTCTGTTTTCCATCCTCCGCATGATGTGCCGAAAATGCGATAGACAAAAAATCGATAAGATGCTTTTTGTTTTTAAAGCTGTTCGGTCTCATCGATGACTCTGGCAGCGCTGGCTAAGAAACGATGAAATTGTTATAAGTAAATGCGCAATAGTGGGGAGAATATAGTAGAGAAAGTATTTCAACTTTAAAATGGCATGAAATAACTATCAATGAGCGAGTTAATTATAGATTTTTATGCATTGAAGAAAATTTGCCTAGCGAAGACCACTGACCAGAGAACACATAGACTCAGGGATGCCAACCCTCCGTCTTTTGACGTAGATCTCCGTATTTTAAAGGAGATCTACGTGCCTACGTGTGATGAGATTAAAACTACGTACTTTTAAAAAATATTGCAAAATACACTAAAAGCTAAATTTTTTGGGTAATATCAATATATTATGAATTAAATAAAAAGGATAATATGGTTTATATTGGGTTAGCCGCACTAAACTTCATTTTCGATATGTTTACGAATGCCGTTTTCAATGGGTTAGCAGCGCTAAATTGAAAAAGATTGGCATCGCTTACTTTAGAATTTGGGCTTTAGAATTTGGGCTAAAAATTGGAGAGAAAAAATTCAAGTGAATGAATTCACAAAAAATGGAAATTTTGACAAGTGACACCGACGAAGAAGCAAACGTAACTCCAACCAAGAGTAATCCGTACTGCCAGACGACTTTTGGCGTTATGTTTCAAACGTAAAAAAGGGAAGTTCAACCCACATGTTTCCCATCTTGACGGAGTTAACGCAAAATATGCTTATTTTGCCACATAGAAGTGCTAATGCTGAGCGTTTATTTTCAGCAATTAATGTAATTAAGACAAATAACAGAAACAAATTCGACACGGAGACTTTAAAAGGCTTGCTTCACACCAAAAGTGGATTAAAAGAAAACTTAGAGACTTCTGACAAACACCTGAAATATTTAAATCGAAACATGTATACATTTTTGTAAAACATGTACATACATAAATGAATATGTATAATTTGAATAATGTAATTTGCTTTCTAAAACGACAAATGAAATTAATAACGACGAAGTACAATACAGTTAATTTACAAATTTAATGGTTTATTCATTTTTTTTTATTGCTTAAAAAAAGTACGTAGATCTACGTATTTCAGCAACATTGCGCTACGAAAAAACACGTAGATTTTGTAGCCTGGCTACGTAATTTTCAAAGTTTGACTTGGCATCCCTGCATAGACTAGACATGTAGAGCAACGTTTTTCCACGCCGCAAAATCTGTGTGGCAGGTCCCAGCCAACTTCGTATTCGCTCGGCTTGGTATTGGCTGGCTCGGGTAATGAAAGATAGCACGACGAAATCAGTGCGCTCTAAGTAGTGCTGGGAAAAGATCGATCTTTACGTAGATCGATATTTCGATATTATGTATGGGTCTCAGATCGATGTATCGATATTTTCATAAACATAACTCCCAAAATTAAAAAAAAAGTTTTCATATAAAAAACAAAAGATGAATTTCTTATTAAAATTAAAAAACGTTTCATATAAACTAAACTAAACTATGTAACAAAGATTATATTATTTAATAAGATCATTTACTTCGTCCAATCATTTTTGTTTATAAAGAGCAGCATATCTACTTGCTGCGGCTTGAGACAACTCCTTTTCTCATTTACTATGTGTCCAGCTTACGTGGTATCTCCTCCTCTCCATTTTCCTTATCCGCGTCGCAATCTACAAACAAATGCGTGTTTGTTACATTATTTTAAAACGCAAAAGCTGCAGACCACGTGTGTGGCTGACATAAGCAGTAAAATAATATTTACCTTCGCCATTGTCCTTGCTCTTTAAAAACTTATCCATTTCTCTACAACACTACCAACACCAAAATCCTAAATGAAAAGTGGGTTACGTTAGTATTTGAATTATATTGTTAAAATAATTTGCAAATTACCTGACAGTCTTATCCCACGCTTTTAATTCAAGTGATGGGGAATTAATGGTATAGTGATGGCGATATATCAAGTATCGAAGTTTTCTACATCGATATTTTCGATGGATATGAAACATCGATATATCGTTTGCTAGATCGATCTTTTTCCCAGCACTAGCTCTAAGCACGCAAACGAAATGGTCATGCATGCACTTTGCGTTTTTTGTCTTACTCTCCCTCTCTCTCTCTAACTCTCTCTCTCTCTCTCTGTGGGCTCTCAAATCATGAAGCTCAGCAGCGCACAAAAATTGAAATTTCTTCACGACGGTCCCAGCTCTTTCCTTTTGAGTAAAGAGTATACCGAAATCTTAAAATCGTTTGCGACATTTATGCAAACAAATTGTTAGCGTTTCGATATATATTTATGGGAAGGGTATGAATGCGTTGAGGCGCATAAAGAATATGATCTCGCGACGGGCATGCACACACACACTTGTAGTCCCTTGCCACATGTATGAGCATTTGTGACCTGCGTGCGTTACTCTTGCTGCTTGTAGCAATTTTAAAGCCCAGCATTTGCATTTGGTCGGTCTTACGGACTGTCATAACCACTTTACACAGATGTACTATGTATGAACATACATATGTATGTACATAAGTACATTTATGTATTATTATTGCTAATCATGTTTATAAATGTGTTTATATCCGTAAATAATTATATATAATTAAAATTATTTTATACACATTTTTAACCGAAAAAATTATCGTAACTTTATTAAATGCTTTGCAATATATGAAATACACATGTCATATTATACTCAAGCTTTACTCATTATTGTCAAAAATTTCTAATTAAGTCATAATGGCCCATTTGATAGTCACCCTACGATTCAAATCATACAAAATTTACAAACTACTAAATCCAGAGACAATTAGCTTGCCATCCCATACAAGCATACACATACACAAATGTATGTATGCATGTGCTCACTTCACAAGGCAGACCAACGGCATATTTTGGGCTGATAATAGACGAAAATACTGAGAAAGAATTGAGTTTCGCGACGCACGCACACAAAAGCACATACACGTAGCAAGGATGTAAATGTGTGTGTGCATGCCCGTCGCGAGATCATATTCTTTATGCGCCTCAACGCATTCATACCCTTCCCATAAATATATATCGAAACGCTAACAATTTGTTTGCATAAATGTCGCAAACGATTTTAAGATTTCGGTATACTCTTTACTCAAAAGGAAAGAGCTGGGACCGTCGTGAAGAAATTTCAATTTTTGTGCGCTGCTGAGCTTCATGATTTGAGAGCCCACAGAGAGAGAGAGAGAGAGTTAGAGAGAGAGAGGGAGAGTAAGACAAAAAACGCAAAGTGCATGCATGCAGTGTTGCCGAATCAGCTATTTTGTAGCTAGATCTGGCTACTTTTTAAGGCCGATTGCTACACAAATTTTCAAACAGCTATTAGCTACAAATCTGGCTATTTTCAAATATTACATTTAGCTAAAATGTAAGCGAACTTATAGCAAAATTTGCTTTGATATTTTTTAAATGTAAATGATTTAAATGTATTAAGTTTTGTGTAGAATTAATACTACAACTGAAGAATAGGTAAGCTTTCTAAAATGTTATGGAAAATTCATTTCTTATCAGTTTTTATACCCTGAACCCATTTTCAATGGGAAATCAGGGTATAATGGTTTTGTGAAAAAGTATGTAACGGGCAGAAGGAATCATCGCAGACCCCATAAAGTATATATATTCTTGATCAGCACGACGAGCTCAGTCGATATAGCCCTGTCCGTCTGTCCGCTCGTCCATCCGTCCGTCCGTATGAGAGCGTTGATCTCAGAAGTTATAAGGGCTAGAGAACTGAAATTTGGCATGCACACTCGTGTGTACCATACGCAGTACAAGTTTATCATTTTTTAACTCATCCGATAACTTTTTTATCGAGAATGATCGAAAAATTTATTTTGTTATTTATGCTATGAGTATAGCGTTCCACACAACGACGAGTTGGTAGTAATAGATGAGATATTATCTAAATTAAATTAATAAAGTTGACTTTTTGTGAAAAAAAACCGCACTGTTTTCTTTTTTGCTACTTTTTCAGCTATTTTAGAAGAAAGTTGGCTACTTTTAGCTACTTTCAGCCTTCGGTTTTGCTACTTTTGCTGAAAAAGTTTCGGCAACACTGCATGCATGACCATTTCGTTTGCGTGCTTAGAGCGCACTGATTTCGTCGTGCTATCTTTCATTACCCGAGCCAGCCAATACCAAGCCGAGCGAATACGAAGTTGGCTGGGACCTGCCACACAGATTTTGCGGCGTGGAAAAACGTTGCTCTACATGTCTAGTCTATGTGTTCTCTGGTCAGTGCGAAGACCCAAAATTACATGGGTTAATTTTGGTATTTTTCTAGTTCCATCTCTGACCAGCACTTTAGTAATTACAGCCAGGTGGCAGCTCTATGCGCACAGCTGGCAATTTACAGTTTGTTTATTTTTCTTTGTTGCTTCGCAAAAAATTTGTGAAAATAATGGCCGAGGAATTAGACGATAATGATTTCTATCGCGAAAACTTCAGCGCCGACTCGGATTGGGAGGTGTTTAATGTGCAGCTAGGCGAGCTTCTACAGAAATGGGATGTGGCCGTGGATATGGGCGCTCCACTGCAGCCGGAGGAGCTCTTCCATTGTAAATGGCACGTGGAGACAGAGCGGCTGGACATGTTGCGAAATAGCATAGCAGTAGATTATTACGAAGCGCAAACAACTGGGAAAGGATCGCCAACTGCAGAGAGCGAGCCAGGCAGCGTCTGCTTGCAGCGCACGAATTGCCATCACGACTTGATGAGCAATTTGAACACCTTCGGCCCGCCCATACGCAGCTCCAGCGAGCTGCATACGCTGGCTAGGATCTATGGACTGCGTCGCTTTGTGCTGCTACATCCGGTGCAGGCGTCTGGCAATTACATGAAGTCCACCTCGGAGTTCAATTTCTTTTTGAGCGCCGCTGCTGTGGTGGCCGCTGAGGTGTCGAGCGTGGTGCCAATCTTTGTGCAGATCCATGATCCCAAATGGAATTTCTATACAGGAGTCGCCATGGCGCCCGCTCTGCGTACTCACTTTCGACTCATTGGACTTGAGCAGGCGCCGTCAGAGTGCCGTTATTTGTCGGGTCTACTCACCCTCTTCCACGACAAGCTGCCCTCGGCGTATACTCAGGAGGCGAGGGTCTCGGTGCGTACGACCTACACGCTGGACGCAGTTCGCATACGCATGCCATTGTATGTTCCGTTTAATCATGGCCTCGGCTCGGAAGACATTGCCATCGATGGCGATGTGGAGCGTCTGGATGTGCATCATTTCTATGCATTGCCGCATGGCTATGCCCCAGAGTCGTCGACCGAGAGTTATCTGGTCTACACCTGGCCAGAGCTCTCGGAGAGCGTAACCTTTGACAGCGAGCAGCGCACGGATTTTGTGCCTTCGAAGGCGCCATTGGGAAAGATCTATTTATCTGTAGAGGCTTTCTCCTATCTGAGTTTGTGCTTGGCCGATTATCAAACTGTGGGCAAGGTCACACGCTCGCTGGAGTCCTATGTGGGTCGCAATTTCTCCGGCATAAGCAGCGGCGCCGAGCGCACAAATCCATTGGATAAGCTGACCGAGCACAAGCTGAGCAGCAGAAGGGAGCGCAACTATGAGCTGCCCTCGCAAGAGTCTCTAACGAAACGTCTGCCTGGTCCCATGACCGAGAAGGAATTGATCGAATTGTTGGCCTATCTCTTTCCCGATATGTATCCAGAAATGGCGCTCTTTCCCTATTCCAAGCAGAGCTTCAAAGATAAGGTAAGAACTTTCTCCCACTCTCTGTGCATTCTTTGATAAAGTTTTTTTTTTTCTTCAGTTCGATCCGATGCGCATTAAGAGCGCCGTTCCAGATTCCTTGGTTTGTCGTCTGAGCTGCTTGCTGGCCACCTGCCACGCCCATTTGGGCAGCTTGGAGGGCATGGCACAACTATGGGCGGCCTTTACACGACAGCTTCGTCTATTATGGGATAATTCCTTAACAGTGCCCGGGTAAGTAAACCCATTTTATATATGAAGATAAACCCAAGTCTTAACAAAAATATGCTTTATTTCGAACTCGTTGCGTATGAACGAAAAAACGTGTTTTTCTTTATTAACAAACAAAACAGGTTTCTAAAGAACTTTTAGTTAATATTTTTTTTATTATATCTTGGTGGAAGCCGCAAATGTAACTTTTGTTAAGTCAAAACACATCAACAATTTAACGCTCATTTATGCTTAGAGAGTAACTTCGATCCGTTCTAAAGTCTAAGAGTGGATGGTGTTTTCGTTAACGATCTAAGGTTTTTTGCTTTTGGTGTTTCAGAGATGAGCGCGCTCTAATATTGGAATGGTATACATATATCATATTTTGTATGTGAGCTTGGCTTTTAATGTGAAATACAATATAATATCGAGGGCAGTTTGACGAATGGATAGGTTATTTTTTGTTCGTTATTTTTTTTAATAGAAAATCTTTACAAAATTAATTAAAATAATATATATATGTTCAAAATGTTTTCTATTATTGATTGATATAATCAATATTAGTTTAAGATATTTTTTCATTGACTGTAATGAAAAAATTTCTTAAGCTAATATTAGTATATTAAAAAATTAAAATATTAATTAAAAAAAAAGTATGCAAATTCTTACAACAAAAGTCCTTTGAAATAGTATATAGACACATTTTAAAAAGAAAAAAAAAAAAAAAAAAAAAAAAAAAAAAAAAAAAAATTATAACAATAAAAATGTATTTATTAGAAAATATATTTTTAACCTACCCTCGTATAAACATATATATTATGAATTTTATCGCGTGGGATTTCATGGCGACACTTTACACAAATTAAACACCAAATTTTGTTTAATATTAGCAAATTGAATAATCTATAAAATATTTGGCAGTATATTTTGCTCTTCCATTAAATCTTGCTCATCTCGTTATTCTAAAGTGCTGCTATAACTAAAAAACAAAACGAAGCCTGTGCCGGTTGTCTTTTCTTTGCGTACTTATAATTCTTTTTTTTCGCATTGGTGCTAAGGCAGTTTATTAATTTTAATTCATTGTTTGTTATATTTAAATACTAAATTTGATTTTGAATTGCTTACAGACTATGCTATTGATCGATAACTTAAATGTTGCGGAGTTATCGATCAATATAATTACTTTTTGCTTACTTTACAAGTGAAACATTTGCATTTGCTCTATAATTAAATGTTAGTCTACGAATTGTGGGGTGTTATCTTCTCTTCCTCTTGCTCTTCTACTTTGTTCTCTTTTAAATTTATTGACTACAATTCGTTTTTTTTTTCTTGTATATATATATATATATTATTTTTTTCATATATCATAGTTAATATATTTGTAATTTTTATTGTTGTTGCTCTAAATAATTGCTCCCGTTTTCCATCTAAATTGTGTTTACCTGTCTAATGCTCAAAGCGTTGTCTTAACTGTTTGCTTAAATCGAAATCTAATCAGATATAGTCTATATATATATTTGCTTATTTGACTAAGTATTTAGTGCGCATCATGAACGTTGAGAATGATTGCCATGTTTTGGCCCCCATCCTATCCATCGGCACTAAATATTGTTAACTGTCAACTGTGTTTGCTCGGATTAGCTTTGTATGCAAAATCCACTTAAAAAAAATGCTTCGAAACTCAACGAGAAAGCTTAGAACTAACAATTTATGTACACGCATTTACAGATATATCAAATATGAAGCAAATTGAAACTGAAAAAAAATTTAAAAAAGGAAAAAAAAAAACAATAAAAGAAATTTTATTAAAATATATGGAACAAAAAAATTAATATACAAAACCAATTTAAAAAAAAAAAAAAAAAAAATGGGGGAAAAAATTAATTGACGTTTCAAAATAAATTTCGAATAAAAAATATATGAATCTGTACCCTTTTCCAATTTAAAAACAAATCGAAATTAATTTTTCTTCAAATTCTTCTCCCTTGTTTAAAAAATAATAGAAAAATAAAATATAATTCTTTTTTTATTTATTTATTTGTTTAATTTCATTAAATTCTCACTATAAAATTATAATTAAACATAAAAATTAAACAATTAATTGTTATAAGTACAAACTTAGCACACAAAACGTTTCCATTGAAGCTTTTATACAAAAACATGTAAACTCTAAAGCTTGAAATTAAACAAAATGAAAAACTGCAAATAAAAAGTTGCTGGACAAATATTCGAGAAATTATATTTAATCTCTCATAATTTACTAATTATATGCAAGGCAGTATATTGGAATACATATATACTTTTATATATTTTTTTCTTTTTTTTTTTAATTGTTGTGTTTGGACAAGCATAGCAAGTAACATAGTAACATTATTGAAGTTCTCTCTTACAGATGAAATCTTTTCGGACTGCTCAGAATAGAGTATTATTAAATAGTACTTATTTTTATTGAAGATAACCTGAAAAAAAAATTCAAATAATTTTATTGATGATTATAATATTATTGATGTTTGCAAACTATTTTTGTTGAGAATTTTTCAAGCATTTATAAAGCAATTAAAAACTGACAATTTGAATAATTATTTTTAAACTAAAAGTTTTTACTTGCTAAACTTGTCCAATCGCTTCTTTAGAATTGATTTTTGTAGATGTTTCTGTTTCATATTTGTTTCTATGCTACATTAAATAGTTTAGTTTAGTTTTTGTTTTTAATAGCTATTCAGTGTGTGTCTGTGGGTACGTGTTTATATGTGTGTGTGTGTGTATATTTGTATTAGTACCATTTATAAGATATATGACTTATATGTTAGTTCTTTGATTGCTTAACAATTGCTGCTAGACCAAAAACTACGCGCACAACAACAAAGAACCAAAGGAAAGCGCTGCTACAGATGCAGATACAAGTTGCAGATGCAGTTATTTAGTATATACATATGTATATACACAAATCAAATATAATGTGTTTGTGTGTGTGTGTGTGTTTGTGTTTGTGTGTGTATTGATTGCACATTCTAAACAGCATACAAAAATAGTTTAGCTAAGTTGGACACGTTGTCAATTTATATTCTTTAGTTTTCTTTAAATGTTATGCAAATTGTGTGTGACAGCAACAGCAGCAACTGTAGCAGCAGCAATAGCTGCAGCAGCAGCAACATCTTCAACAGCAACAACTACAACTGGCTATTGCACTCAAAGCGTTTCCAAGTTGTTGTCCAAGTCTTCTCTTTCAATGTCAGCCAATGTCAAGGCCTCAGCATCGCCTGCTGCTGTTGCTGGTGTTGTTGTTGCTGCTGCTGTCTCTTGCTGCACTTGCTGCATACTTGACACTGAGCATGTTTCTGTTTGTGTGTCAACGCGATTGCTGTCAGTTATTGTTGCTGCTGTCTGCAACTGCTGCTGCGGTTGCTGTTGATGCTGTTGCTGCTGTGGCTGCTGCTGCTCGCTTAGCCTACAATTACAAGTACAATTACAGCTATCACTAAATGTATGCGCATTAGTTGCATTTATTAAATAATTGTTGCGTCTACTACTATATAAAATATTGTTACTCGTATTTAACTGTAAACGAAAGGCATTGCTGCCACGACTGCTGTTGCTTCTCTTGCTGCTGCTGCTGCTGCTGTTGTTGTTGTTGCTTGTGGGATGATAAATGATTTCCTGACGTTCATATTCGTTGAAATAGTTCTCAACAATAATGCCGTCTGCTGCTGCTGCAGCTGCTGTTGCTGGCATCAGCGACTGTTGCTGATTGTTGTTGATGTTGCTCGCATGGCTGTTGCTGCTGCTGCTATTGTTGTTGTTGTTATTATTATTAAAATTTGCTGCACGTGGCACCACATCAGGCGGCGAGCTGCAGCGCTGTGAATTGTAGTATTGTAAGCGTTGATGTTGTTGCTGCTGTTGTAGCTGTTGTTGTTGATGATGTTGATATGGCTGTTCCAATTGCTGATTGTTTCTATGTTGCTGCTGTTGTTGTTGTTGCTGTTGCTGTTGTTGTTGCTGACACCGACCATTGGCCGGCGTCAGATATTGTCAGAAAATGCCATCCAAATTTAATACAACATTGAAATATCAGGATAACATGAGTCGCCCTCATAATGGCACCAGGCCGTTGCGCGTCGTTGGGTTGCGGGCCATATAGATGTCCATATCATGATCGGTCCAATTATCCGATGTATCGCAATAATTGTTTAATGTGTGCGTTGAGCCCGCTTGCGAATATCTATAGAATGGAGAGAAAGAGAGAGAGAGAGAGGGAGGGTGAGTGTGAGTTAGATGGTTTGCAAAACACAATTTACTCATCATATATACATATCTATATCTATATGTTTGTGGAAAGTTGTGGGCAATGCGGTTAATGACTTGATAAAGCCCAAACGAAAAGATTCGCCACGAAACGTATTGAATCGCATCGAAATGAAATACAATGGACGTAACAAACATTTACGGCAAAAGCAAAGCAAAGATTGCAACAATAATTATGAACTGAATTAACAGTTAGTTGTGTTCGATTATTAATTTATTGTTTGCTTGTCTGTGTAGGTGGGCGTTTCACGGGTCGTTAATTGAATGGGCATTCAATTCGAGCTGCTTGGGCTGGCTGAATAATGTCTTTGTTGTTAGCTATCAATTTTGAATTTATTTAGACATAATTTGGATAAATTATGGTATGATATGGTATATATGTATGTATTATTAATTTTTTTTCTATATCTATTACATTTTATGTACAAATTAAAGCATGACATCCCTAAACAAAGCAAACGAAATTGTGCAAGGCTTTTTGTTGGGGCTTTCACAGTGGAATTAATTTGATTACTCAGGTTAAGTATTTCAAGCAGTTTGTAAAAGTGAAGGCATACCCTTAACTTTACTAGTTACTGCTAATTTAATTTTCATGACTAGCTGTTGCTAATTGAATTACTTACAAAATCTATCTTTAAATAAGGGAAAACCCCAAATTAGCCCGAATACCCGAAATATGTTTGAGTTCTATATTTATATCATGGCGTACCCTTAATTGAAATAGCTATAATTTAAAGCTTTTGTGTTTCGAATGGACTACAACACTCTGAATACCACAACATAAACATCCATTTATGAAGACGAATCTTATATATTTGTTTCTTATCTGTTTCTTCAATCAGATTCAGTTCAGATTGTCTAAATTTCCTTTCCAAACTATAAAACTATTGTCTTTTGTCGATTTTATCAAAAATATGTCAACTCAATGAGTGATCTCAGATAAATCTCATCAAGATGATAAATGTAATATAATCCTATACAATAAATTTCTCTCCCTGGTGCGATTTATGTACATCGGTTTATATTAGCTTTATTTCTAGTTCACTTTCGCTGAGAGCTTAGTCATCAATAGGTTCCCAATGTTTCTCAAAAGATAATCAAACATGCCTAAACTATAAAAAGAATGCGAAGAATTACTTTAAGTGTGAGGGCGAAGCGCGTTTTTCATTAATAAAAAATTAATTTAATAGCACACATAAAAATAATCAGAGATAATAATAAAAACTTGAAACTTTCAAAAAGACAAACCAAAAATTGAAAGTGTGACGTTTGTAATTAGCGAAAATGTTGTTGACAGTTATCATAGATAGATATTTAGAGTATGTGTGTGTGTGTGTGAGTGTGTTTGTTGCACCTGAATTAGCGTCTATATATGTGTGTGTGTGGGTTTTTCGTTCTACTTACCGACTTCCCGGTCGATGGCTATGTATGTGCGTGTTGTTCAGTTGATCGCGTGATCTGGAACGCGGACGCGAACGTCTTGCATTGCTGGATGCAATGCTAGCGGGGCCGCCGGGCCCAACCAAACCGCTCATGCCCATCAGGCTGCCGCCAGCAACACCAACACCGCCGCCACCTGGCCCACCACCGCCGCCGCCGCCATGTATGGAGCCGGCGTAGGAGGCGCGTGACATGCGCTCCGAGGCAGCGGCCAAGGATTGACGGGATTGACGCAGCTCCGGGCGTGAATTGACCAGGTTGGTGGGAAAGGCTGTGCCCAAATAGCCGCGATGCGAATTGTTCGAGAAACTGTGCTGCGATTGCCCATCGGCTATGGATCTGCTGTTGTCGTTGTTGAGTGTGTGTGTGTGTGTGTGCATATGGCATGTATGTATATGTGTGGGTGTGTGTGTGTGTGTGTGTGGCATGGCAAGCAAACACATGAAATATGGAATAAAAAATAAAAAATAAACATTTATAAATAAAAAGAAAACATAAACAAATAAAAGTGCGACATTTGCAACGATTCAAGCTGAGCTTTATATGAATATAACATCAATATTTATTGCATATATATTTATAAATATTTATACATACCTTGACTTGGCCACCTTGCCCGGCATGCCAGAGAAATGGCTGCGCATATCGTCAGGCTGTTCAACGGGATAGATGCGTGGTCGCGGTATCGAGCGTCCACTGTACGCTGATACTTGATCCCATTCCTGATGTGAAAATTGAGTTTTTTTTAATATAAGTTAAATTTATTAATATTTTTGAGAATAGTTTATGAATATACAAATCTGAAGCGGTTAAATGTTTATAAATAATTTTAAAAAAATATATATATTTTTATACTCTACATAAGTTAATAATTATATGTATATTAAATGGGTATATGGATTTTTTTTTAGATTTAAAAAGTATTAAATTAAATAACATAAATGTTTTAGCATTCAATGAAATTCGCAAATTCCACAAATATTTTACTGCTCGATTATAAAACGAAAAATTGTTAGATAATATTTATTTGACTATAATTTTTTTAGTTCGCACTTGAATCTACACTTCAGCTAAATATTGTGTGCAAGCTTTATAACAGCTATAAAATAGCTATAAAAGAGCTGCTCAATAAATGATTTGTCGCTCTCTCGAAGCAGTGACATCGCTATATAAATTCAAATCCATTTTAAAGTCAACTAAATATTTTGCTGCCAACTAACGGCAAAAAATAGTCCGAAAAAGATAGCCAGCCTGACCTGTTTTTTTATTTTTATTTATTATTTGTTTTCTTTTTTATTTTCTGCACAGCCTCCGTTTAATTTGTTGAACCATAAATAAAATGGGGAAAAAATTGTTGGCTTCAATTGCGGCCATTTCCGAGTCAGAGGCCAATTTAACAACAGCCCAAGGCTCAACTGTCTGTACTCTTGGTGCTTGCTCGATAGAAGGCTGCGAGAGTATATTGGTTTTGCTAGGCAAAGTGTGAGGCTTTCCATGAGATGTTGTATGATTGTGGGAGTAGGCATTTTTAATATGTAGCTTTATAGACCTCAGGCAGCCGAATATTTTATGTTTCTCCCCTTTATGGGGCCTATATTGAATTACTGCAAATCACTGCAAATTTGTGTTCAGATCAAGTGTGATTCGAAATTTTTTTTATTCTGAAATTTTCTAGTTGGTAAAGGGCAATTATTATTATTATTATTATTTTTTTTTTAAACAAATATTTTTTACACTACTCGCATGTATAGGTAATAAAAACTTATATAAAATATTCATCAATAACTTATAGATCACTTAGAAATCAGTTGAAATAAAGTTACTGGATATATTATTATGCTTGAGAGAAGAAATTGTGAAAAGAAAAATCTTGTTGTTCGTTATTTAATGATCTTTGGAACAAATCGATTTTTCAACAATTGCATCACATTTGTACATTTATATGTAGTTTAATATTTGTCTATAAAGGGTATCGATTTTTATCGATAAACAAATATGCACTAACTTTCTTAGCCTATAGCTAAAGCTCTAGCTAAATATTTCCAAATATAAAAAAGTTTTCCAATATATTGGAACTTGTATATAGTTTTTTCAATCATCTCTTCTCTTTTCATTCTCAAACAAAACATCTTTCTAATGGGAAAATTGAACTCTTTTTGCTCGCTCCTTGACTCTTTGCATACTTTGGGCGAGCATTGCTTAGTCGTTGCTCACCGAACAGCTTTTTGATTTTGTGTTTTGTTTTTATGGGCAATTGGCAACTAAACTCACCTTGTGATTGTTAAATGCCGATAGAGTGGCAATGGAGCCAAGTGGTCCTGGCGAGCCGGTTGGACCGCAACAATTAACGGGCAGGCCTCCAATTGGCAACGGACTCTTTTGCTGGTTGTTTTGCAACTTGCGCGAGCGCCTAAGAGAAAGAGAGAGAGAGAGAGGAAGAGTGTGGGGAATATGTAGTGACCCAGTTCTTATTGATTATGAGGTGTAGATAGCATACAGTGCAGAGAGTTGCCAATAGGAATAGAAAAATGGGTTTCATGTGCGACAACTCAATTTAAAGCGCCGCCCTCACTCACCTGCTGGCTGCAATGAAGACAATCACAGCGACAATGATGGTGCCACAAATGGCGGCACTTGCTGCAATCGTTATCTTATCCATGTTTGAGGTCTGGGAGGCGACAGTGCGCACCTCGCGGCACTGCTGATAGGGCACCGTTTCGGGCGTGACATGCAGCTCCTCGAGCGATATGACGCACACGATGATGCATTCCTGGGCGGGCACGTTCTTGATCTTGAACTCACGCTCGCTGGCCTCCAGCGGCGGGCCCTGCTTGAAGGCCTTCTCGCCAAACAGGCGATAGACGACCCGAAAGCCGAGTATGTTGGCCGTCTCCGAGTCCCATTGGATGATAACGGAGCTGTCCTGGCGGAAGGCATGCTTCACCTGCACCTCGTTGACATCGTCGATCCGTGTGCCACGCTGCGGCGGATAGCCGAGCACCAGTGGCGGTCGCTGCGGCTTGTGCTGACTGCCATTCGCATTCGCATTCACGCCGCCGCCCTGACGCCAGCCCGGTGCCTGTTTACCTGGGCTCGAGTGCGATGTGGAGGAGCTGCTGCTCGTCGAGGAAATGGCCGTCGCCTGGACGCTGCCGGTGCCATTGACGCCCACGGTGGGCAACACCTTGTTGGCCTTTGTGGCAGCTGTGCTCGGTGGCTGAGTCTGTGTGTGGCATGTGTGGGGCGAAAGAAGCGTTTGAAATGTGGTTGCATAAATCAACATGGGAACAAACATTAATATGGTGGTTACATCTACATTCCTTTGTTCAAATGGTCGATTTTCAAAGGATATGTGGATCAATTACAATCAATCTTACCCACATTAGAAGACCACGTTTATTATTCATTTCATTATTCATAGTTTTCACTTTTTCATCTTCAACTCAACACCATTCTGAATACTAATTTTATATCACATTCCCTAATCGTCTATGCTATCCATTATTTAATTTAAATTGACCATTAAATTTGACGTATCATGTAGTTGAACTATTAATTAATAATTACTTTTAATTAAACGTTAATTTTAATAAATTATTATTTTAATTATTCGTTTTAAGTATTTATAATTTTAATTTATTTATAATTAAAGCGAATAATTAAAATAATAATTTATGAAAATCAATAATTAATTACAATTAATTACGATTATTATGAATTTAAATTATATAAAAATTCATCAATCAATTTAATTTATTTTAATGGTTCGTTAATTGTAATTATTCATTAATTTGAATTTATTTATATATTTTTTAATTTAATTAATCATTTATTTTAATCAATAATTCGTTTTAATGATTCATTGATTTGAATTTATTATTATTTCTAATTATCCATTAATTTGAACCCATCTAGAGGTAAGGTAAGCTACCAAACTTCCCGCTTTCTATTCTAATTTATCATTAAAATTATGGCATTTCTGTTTAAGTTCTAAACGCACTATATTAAGTGCTATACTGACTATACTAAGCATAAATGATAAGTTATATTCAGAGATCGAACCTAAAGATATTTCAATCTAAGAGTCATAGGAGATATGAGCTCTTAAAGGTATTTGAGCGCCTTCCACAATTCTCAATTTATTCTGCTGCAAATTCGATTTCAGACCAAACTTATTCCAAGCTTCTCTAACCGGTTCTCTCTCCATATGAAGTAAACACAGATTTAAGCCAATTGAGATTACGTTGAACTCTTCGCTGACTTACCGTGCTGGCTGCTGTGCTGGAGCTGGTGGCAGTTGTAGGCGCTGCTGTTGTTGTTGTCGTTGTGGTGGACAGTGTGGTTGTGGTGGTTGGCTGTGTGGTGCTGGCAACAGGTGCGACAGCCGCAATGCCAGTGCCTGTGCTTGAGCCCGTCTCAAACTCCACCGAGTCGGGCGAGGAGGGGAACGTGGGCTTTAGATTGTCGGCCAGGCCAACGGGGCCACGGAGCGCCGCATCGGCTATTTCGGGGCAGCTTAGCTCCTCCGGCTGTATGGAGTAGAAGCCGCGATCGCGAAAACGCGGCGGTGTACCACAGAATTGGGGATTGCGCTCGCGCGAGGTGACCTAATTAAGGATTGAGGAGAAGCATTGATAAGACGTCAATTCAGTAATTCAAGGGTCTTTGACTTTCGGTCAACTCACCTGTAAATCACCGTTGCGTATCCATTCGGCCACCCAGCGCAGCTTGCAATCGCAGTGCAGGAATCGTCCGCCCAAGGACAGGCCACGCAGCGTTGCATTCAAATGGGCAAATGCCCCCTCCGGCACCGTGCTGAGTGGATTGCCGTCGAGGGCCAGCAGTGTAATGCTCGGATTGCCACGAAAAGCCGCCTCCGGCAGTGTGGTGAGCAAATTGAAACCGATGTCCAGCACGCGCAGCTCCTTCAGCGAGTGCACAGCGCCAATTGGAAACTCCGACAGCAAATTGTTGAGTAAACTAAGTGAGCTGAGAGTTTTGCGTACGCCAGCGAAGGCCGTTTCGCCAATGCTCTGGATCAGATTACGTTCCATATTTAGGGCCGTTAGGGAATCCAGGCCATCGAAGACGCGTATGCCACCGGCACCGGGCAGCTCCTTAATGCCATTCTGCGACAGATCCAGAAAAGCCAAGCTCTTTAGTCCCCTGATGCACTCGGGCACGCGACGTTGACGGGTGCCCTTCAAATTCAAATTCTTTAAACTCTGCTCGAGGCCACGGAAAGCATTCGCTGCCAGAGTCACATTGTTGTCATTCAGCTTGAGCGTGGAGAGCTTATTCAAGCCAGCAAAGGCATCGTCTGGTATTGTGGAGAGCTGATTGCGCGACAGATCGAGTAGGTTGAGCTTGGTCAGCACTTGGAGTGCCTTCACGGGCACCTCGCTCAGCAGATTGTCCTGCAGATTGAGGTTCTTCAGCACCGACTCCTGGCCCTTGAAGGCGCCATTCGAGATGCGCTTGATGCCACAGCTAGACAGCTGCACATTGTGCAGGCTCAGGTTGCTGAAGATCTCGTCTGGCAGCTCCTCAATGGTCGCGTTGTTCACGTACAGCAAATCGACGGGCTTCAGTCTCGCATATTTGTTCATTGCCTCCAGCAATTGCGAGAACTCGACCTGAAGTTAAGCGAAATTGTTTGGTAATGGTTTAATATATTGGTATATATAATCGAGATTTCAATTTTATAATCTTGATGTTTGTTTTAATAATATTTCTTTATTCAATTTTTAACATTATTTACTAGATAAAAGGCAGTAATATTTATCAGGAATACAGCTGTTAAAATAGCATAACATTTTCATTTAAATGTTGCTTCTAAGAGTTTAACAGGAACATTTACCATGAACATTGCAGACCATAGTTTTGTTAATTTCATTATTTCATCTCATTATATACGTATCTCGTGGAAATAATAAGATCGGAAATCCCGATATATTTACTATTGTATATAACATGTTATCAGGACCATTTACCATGAAGATTTTTTGAACAAAATTTTGCTTTTGTTGTTTTTCAAGTAAATAATTAAGTTTTTTAACTAACTTTGTAATCATTATTACGAATGTGCCTAAATTTACCAGGAACTTTGCTGTGAACATGAAAACGTTAAAAATAATTTTTTTTTTTTTTTAAATTTGATTTTTTAATCTGTCCTTGGATGATTCTGAGTGAAATTTGATTTTACAAAGTATAAACCCAACTAATCAAATAGGTTTGGAATAAACTTGTCCATTTATATATTATAAAATTCTCTAATCTCTCTCTCTCTCTCAGAGGTAGCCCTTTTTTCTCTGTCTCACTCTCGCTCTTTTTTTCTCTCCCAGTCTCTCTTTCTTTCTCTCATAATTTAATTTGTCTTATCTCACCTGATCGCATTGTACGCTCAGCTCTCGTCCCAGATTATAGGCACAGATGCAGCTCGTCTGTAGATCGGGCAGATCTCGCTGCCAGGGACATTGAGCGCGGCTCTGACTGCTGCCAGCTAAAAGTAAAATGAGCGACGATAGCCAAAGTTGTTGATTTGTGGGCGTGGTCGCTGTTTGAGTGCTGCTGCGTTTCATCTTGTCGCCGGCATAGAGCTAAAAGACAAAGAGAGAGAAGTTGAAAGCTTAATTAAGCAGAAATCTTAGGCGAAGCTTAGATAAAAGTCTTTGAATAGTTTTAGTTTTTATATAATTTTAATTATTTCTAAATAGAGCTGGAGCCAGCTGGTTATTTTGATGGAATAGCTGGCTTTATCAATCACTTGTCCAGCTGCTTTCAATTTAAATTTTTTCTTCGAGCTCGTTGAACAACAAACTGTGCGTGAAGTGAGAGTGTCACCTACGCAAAGCTACACTGCCCCAGCCCCTCTTAGGTTGCCTGCTTGCCCAGATTGCCCATCATGCTCATCATTCTCTCTTGTTGATCCTTTGGCAGTTCGGTTTGATTAATTTGCCTGTCTGCTCGGGTCTAGGGGTCCGTCAAGCCGTGCTGGCCATAAAAAAAGGGAAGAGAGGCATAAAAATATCAGCATAGGGCGAGGCAACAATAAGCCTGCATCCCTTTTTAGCAGCAACAAAATCGGACATTTAATTTAATTTGCCAAACGCGACAGGCAAGTAATAAAAAAAAAAAAAAAAAAAAAAAAAGAAAGAAGGAGAATGAAGAGCAGGGAGAGAGAAGAGACGCAACCAGAAACAGTGAAGCGAGCTGAGACCCACTGCCACACTGTCCCTTGACGGCAGTCAAAGCTGTTGACCTTTTTGCATAATCATGAATTATGGCCACGCTCAATCGTCAGCCCCTTCGCAGCCTTTGGGCTACGTTTCTAAGGTGTCTCTATTTGTGGCCACATGGGAGTTTGTGCCATTGTTTGGTGGCAGCTACTTGAGCTAAGACGAATTGAATGCGCTTTAGTTAAGCGTTGCGTATACGCACCGTTGAGCATTTGCATGACATAATGATAGCTTGTTAATGTACTTTGTTTTATGAACAGGTGGGTTACCTGTGCCTAAAGTAGACCTACGCTTAGCCCTAAATTTAATTGCATGCTTATACATACAAATGTTTTCTTATTGTTCTATT
Organism: Drosophila arizonae; assembly: GCF_054131065.1. Classification (NCBI taxonomy): domain Eukaryota; kingdom Metazoa; phylum Arthropoda; class Insecta; order Diptera; family Drosophilidae; genus Drosophila; species Drosophila arizonae. Next base: position 3,213,039 of record NC_142923.1, read on the forward strand.
GAATTTAGAGCATGGGAATCTGGTCAGATTCTCAGCAAAATTTCGTGAGCTACATTTAATCTGGTCACGCTTGCATCTTATATAACGATTATTATTTATATACGTCTATATATTTTGCTTTATATAAGCATAAAAGAAGTCCTGAGTGCAGCTAATATTCATATTGATTGATGGTTGTATCTGATTCAGATTTTGACTCAATTTAAGTCTCAATTTAAATCTAAATCAATCTCAGTTTCAGTTACAGTCTCATTCTTAGTCTTAGCTTCACCTTCAGTAAGTCTCAGTCTCAATTTTTATCTTAATCTTTATCTTAGCCTTACTCATTCTCAATATCAATCTCAGTTTCACTCTTACTCTCACTTAGTTTCAATCTCAAACTGTCTCAATCTCAGCTTCTCTCTTACTCTCAATTAGTTTCAATCTAAATCTGTTTCAGTCTCAGTCTCAATCTCAGCTTCACTCTCACTCAGACAATCTATCTCAGTCTCAGTATCAGTTTCACTCTCAATTATTTTCAATCTCAGTTTTCAATCTCAATCGTAATCTCAGTCTCAATCTCAGCTTCTGCTTACTCAAAGTTCATTGCATTTTCAGTTGAATTTCGTTCATCAGCCGAAACTTTCAATTTCAATTGCATTATTTAAAGGCAAAAGTAAAAGTAAAATCAAAGCAGCAATCAGGCTACCTCTACAAATGAAGCTATTCCCGCTGCACAGTTCCCTCTTCGCTCTCCGTTGTTAATCAAATGTAACGCTTCATTGATTTGTTTTAGAGCCACGAAGCCGCAAAGTAAATAATAATAATAATAAAACTAAATAAATTAAGTCGCACGCTTCGCTCGCTCGCTCACTCACTCTCCGATAATAATCAACATTTTGTCTTTTGATTGATAGTTTTTACAGCACCTGATTTTTTCTGCTTCTGCCTCGTCTTCTTCTTCTTCTCCGTCTTTTCACTTCGTTTGCCCTGCGGCTCAAAATGTCGTTTCGCTTGATTTGATTTTTCATGCAATTTGCCTCGTTTTTCTTTCCTTCTCAGCTTTTCATTGTAGTCGTCTTCCTTATGTTTTGTCATATTCAAGTCTAAATTGCATTACGTGGCCAACAAATACTTTGCGCTTGAGCGTACATTCCATTTGCCACGGCCCTGCAGCCCCACAGCAGTGGCTTCATTCAGCGCTCATTTCTCACTCAACTGTCCGGCCGCAAAATTTAATTAAAAAATTCTTGCAACCATTTATTTTTTTTCAGGCTGTTTTTTCTTGCAGCTTATTTTCCCCGCCACTCGCATTAATTGCATCACAAAAATGTTTAATGCGCGAAAGTGCGAAAATTGCAAGACACCAAAAGCTCAGAATGAAAAACGAATCAAGTACAGTTGTGCTGCAAAGTTTGAGCTCACTCAATAACGCAAAGTAGATAAAGGAAAAGAACTTTTCTAAGGGCTAATATCGACTGCACAATACTCGCTCAGGCTTTAGAGCAGAGCATGTTCGATATAAATTAGAAATTCTATTAAATAATTTGTCGTTCCTTTAATGTAAATAAAACTCGAGCTTAAGGGAATTTGATTATTTTTTAGAAATCAGGGTATAATATATATCGTATATTTAAAGTAGATACTTGATGATATAAGACATCACAAAAATATGTAAGCCTTTTTCGGGTTTCTTTAGAGGTTATACATTCTGTTATTCTATTATTTTACCCTAATTTATTTAAGGACATTTTTAAATTTATAATATGATTCGATTATTTAACATAATAAAAGACGAATTTTAGTAATATATCATATAGACATAGAATTAAATATTGATCTATTATATATTTTTGTATCTTCTCTAAAAGAGGTTTTGTTTTCTTCACCTATAGTAAATACTCTTAATAGGTCTCCCTCTTTTAAGAATAATTATTCTAAGCTTCAAAGTTCCTGCATACCAAAACCCCATATACTCCTTTTCATTTCCATAAAACTAATTTTTTTCTCACCCCAATTGGAGGTGTAAATTTTCCTTTTTTGTTGTTTACTTTTTTGCCGCATAATTATTCACTTTATGTCTTTTTTGTTGGTCGAATTTGCATTTTAGACAATGGCCGGCCCAGAGTCCACAATTTTTTGTTGTATTTTTGCGTCTCTTTCTTCATCTATTTCGGGGACAGCTTACAAACAATTTTTCCCTTAGGGCGCTGAGCCACACTTAAAGCGAGATTTAATTGAAGTTGTTCAACAATGTGAGTGGGCGTGGCTGTGCGACCGCATGATAATGCTGTTAAGCATTTAAGTGGATTAGAATTTTGCAGGTGCAAAAAAAAGTTGTGTTAGTGTGCGAGATGAAAAGTTGTCAATTGAAAAGTTTCCAAAAAATGAGAAGTAGTGAGAAGAAGTGAGAGTGGGGAGCATACATCATGTATGTATGTATGCTTTTGGGTGGCAGTGTGAAAGTGTTAGCTGTGCTTATCTTGTGGGTCATTGCTCGCATTAAAATCGAAAAAAGGTAAATGAAAATCAAACTTTGTTCCAGTCGCCTACCTAAAAGTTGAGCTTGCCCAGCTTAAAGTGTGTGGAAAATTAAGGCCAATTGCCATTGCCAGACTCTCGTTAAGTTTTTGTGCAGTTTTAATCTGTGTTAACTGAACTGTTAACACAATTACTTATCAGGCCAAAGCGAAAATAACTTGTACACCTGATAAAGAGCATAGATCAAAGTAGCAGCTCTTTGAGCTCTTACAAATTGTCTAAGGCTGTGATTATAAAACTGTAAGATTTGTGCTCAAACTACTTAATAATCACTACGATAATCCGCTGCTAATTAATTGTTCTATAAATAATTAATAACAAGCCGTAGCTCTTATCCGTCAATGGGCTTCATAAACAGCTTAGATTATTGATTTCCTAAATAAACAAAAGTGTTGAGCCCGCTAATGATTTATGACGCTTTGTTTCCAGATCCAGATAAGATAATCCGAAAGAGCGACAAATTATTGTGGCCGATTAAATAAAATAAAAATCTTATTAATCTTATCTTATTAAAACATAGAATGATTAGCTAGAGCTTGATTGATAGAGGTAGAAGATTTATAAAATTATTTTCTTTAATCAAATTTTGAAATCGTTTTAAGAAGTTCAAATGGTTCTTAGCGCCACTGCTAAAAAGTGTTGGGAATTATAGAAATGTTGTTAGGCAAATAAAATCCAGCAAAAATAATTCAAGTTATACAAAGATAATCAGAAAAGATTTAAGTACAAATTTGTTGGAATTCTCAACTTAACATATCTATATCTATTTGGCTTAACGATTATGAATCAATAAAATGCTCTTGAAAATAAGATCTATTTCATGATCCGATCTATGTGTATGTACGACTAGCATATGTCATAGGTTAAAATCTGACTGACACACACGGCATTGGCTTCGTCGAAGAAGAAATTACCGCAGCTCCTCTCGTCCAGAGTTCGACCGTTGGTGCAGCGCAGATAGTGACGACAGCCCTTGGTGGAGCTGAGCACAAAGGGTAGGGTGCGACCCTGGCAACGATCCTCGGAGCAGGCTACCTTATTGGGTTCAATGCAGCTCTGACTATTTTTATCAAAGAACAAATCATCCTTGCACCTGGCCCACGTGGGATTCTCATCGGGCGTGTTCGGTCCCTTGTCGGCACAGATGAAATAACCGTGACAGGTGGCGCCATCGGGCACCAAGGTATTCGGCTTCGGACTCTTCGTTGTGCCGCACACATTCGCCGGCAGGGGATGGGCATCGCAGTTGACCAGAGTCTTGGCCACACACTCTCCGGTGCGTCTCTGATAGTAGCCCGATTTGCAGGTCTTGTCCTCCAGCTTGCCCTTGGTGCACACATAGTAGCGATTGCAGCCGAGCGTATTGTCAAAGTTCACGCCGTTCTTGATGATGCTGCAGTAGTCGAATTTGCTTGAGTGGCACTCGGAGGCAGTGCTCCAGATGCACTCCTGAATGGCCTCATTGAAGTGCGTGGCGTCCGGGCAGGTGCCATAGACAGGTGTCTGCTCATCTATGCAGTAATAGTAGCCGAAGCACGACTTTGGATCTCTCACAAAGCGAGTCGCCGCATTCTCACACGAAATATTACAATTTTCCGTATCCGGCAATGTCTTGACACACTTCAGCGTGTCCTTGTCGAAGAACGGAGTTGGACTCTTGCAGGTGCTGTAGGTGCTCTTGCCGTCCACGCATGTGATCGAGCGACTGCACGATTCCGGATCACGTATGACCGTATTATCCGAGAACAACGTGCATATATCCTCGATGCGTTGGCCCACTGTCAAGCCACAAAGACTCAAGGCGCAAATGGAGAGCACAAGGCAACTGCCGGCTGCAAGTTCTAGAAAGTTCATAAACCCATCTAGAGATAGTATTCGTTTAGCACCCACCTTTCATTGCTAATTAACTTCTGTTCTGTTCGCTCCGCCAACTGGCTTCAAACTGATTGGCAAACTATGTCCAACCAGGATCTATATAGCATTGGCGTGCGATAAGCCAATTGAAAGTTTTCAATTCATTAGTAGAAATACCCACAGATTAGATTAACCATATCACAGTTATAAGGCGTGAACGAACTAACTCTGATTATATTTCCCTTCAGCTACACAGATGTTTTCACTTTTTACGCAAAGCGACTAATCTCATTGATAAATCAATCTGTATACCCTTTTTTTTTTTTCTTAAGAGTATATATTTCTATCTCTATATGTACTATAGCTGACGGTCAAGCCTTATCTTTTTCTGGTAGCTGTGTAAATTCTACAAGGCTTTACGTTTTATGGTTGGCGCTTCACTGAAGCAGTATTTAATAAATTTCGACAGTTAAATTCATATTTTTCTTTACTTTGAACATTCAACTGTAATTTGTTATACATTGATTTATTTTTAGTTTTTTGAATAGGCTATAAATAATATGTTGATTAATTAATTTTTCTAACTCTAGAGCTCAGCTTAAGCTAGCGATAAATCAAATTTATGACTAAGATTTATTTGTTAATTTTGATTAAATGACTTGCTTAATCCGCTTCATTGCTAAAGAACATATTTAAGACATTTATCAACACAATTCCAAAGTGAATTGCGGACGTATCGGTACAAATTTAAAATATTATAGGATATATGTTTCAAATCTTCAATAATGGCAAAATCGAGGGACAATATACTCTCGTGACTGTGAATGAGTATGAGAAATTTTTAACAACTCAGGCGAATAATAATACAAGTCTAAACTAAACAAATTGAAAATTAAATGTTTATAGACTTGATACAAGATATATTCAAGACATATTAGAGTTAGTTGTATAATCTCTTTCAAAAAACAACTCTGAGTCAGGCTCTCTCGACTAGAACAAACTTGTTATATATGAAATTCACTTAGCTTTGCTACAATTGTTATCAGATTCTTTCTCGGTCTATTCTTAAAGCTCTTTGAGTTGAACTTAATAGAACAACTAGGCTATATTTAGCTAACATGGCCATTAGTTCAACTAGTTGTTATCTATTTAATTGAAAGCCTCTTAAATGCCAAATAGCAAAACTAGAAGAAGACCAAATATATATTTTATTTGGTAGACATTTTTGTCACAGTCTCTTAACTCTCAGAGGAGTCTTAAAGGCAATGGCCATTGGCTCTGGCTCTGTGCGTTATATATTTATATGGGTCAGAAATAAATAGAACTATAAAGTGACTTGGCCGAAAAAAAAAAAAAAAAAACAACAAAATAAAAACATGTGAAAACAAATTATTTGGCCAACTTGTGTGCGTGCGTGTGTGTGTGTGTGTGTTTTGGCCACAAAAACTAAAATGTTACGTTTGGCCATTTATTTGGTCAGTTTATGGCTGGGCGTTTCGAGCCTCTTGCCAATTAATGATGTGCTGCGCTTTAACTTGGCCAAGACCAGAAGCAGAGGCAGCTAGCCATGGTGTGGTCGAAACGTTTGTCAATTGCTTTTTAGCTGCTTTAGAAAGCTTTTAAGCAGCTGCTGCCCGCTGCCTGCTGCATATCCAGGCCAAAACTCATAAGCAAACTTTATGCAAATGCACAAACAACTGCAGAGGGCCAGAGCACGAGGGGGTGAAGAGTGGCAAAGTGGCTGGCTGGTACAAGCCCCATTTGCTGGACACATCCGCTACTGGCCAAATAAGTCAGTTCCGCCCGCTGTCCACGCTGTGCAGCAACACACATAACGGTTCAGACACTGTTTTGTTGTGATACACACACACACCGACACCCCGAGAGCGAGGTTCAATAAACTCTTTGGTGACATGACTCATGGGAACAGCAATGGCAACAGCAGAGACTCCTGCTTCTTCTTCTTCTTCTTCAACTGCTTCTCGCTCTTCTACTATCTACATCAACTCCTTCTCATTTGCTATGCACCGCACAAAAGCGCTCGAAACAGCGTGAATACCAAATGCGCGCTCTTTGGGACAGTGCGTGTCATGGATCGCAGATATAGTTGGGCTCATATATATATATATATATGTATGTATGTATATGTGCGTGTATATCATATGTAGGTTGGCTTAGACACCGACAGCTGTCGCTGTCAGCCTTTATTGTCGCTTTGTTCTTGATGGCACGCAAACGAGCTTCAATGGCTATGACAAGAAAAAAAAAAACACTTCAGGGGCTATATTTATGTGATGTCTTTTGTTTAAAAAACTGCAAATTTGTATTTCTTTTTTGTTTTTTCTAAATATTATGTATATTGATACATACTAACACATCGCTTTTAAATTATGAGAAAACAAATCTAAGTTAAGAAATCAGAACTAGAAATTTATTTTGATTTTTTTCGGAAATCAAAATAACCAATCTGTATTTAAAAAATAAATAAAATTAGAAAACATTAAGAAAAACTTTTAAGAAATTAAAACACATTTTTTTAAATAAAAAATATTGTATTAAAAAATATTAAAATATATAAAAAAAAAACTTTTAAGGAATTTAAAAACCTTTTCCAAACCAAAAGCGTAAATTAATTATCTCTATGTTTATATCCGTTTTTCTTCAAGAAATGATATATACAAACGATGTATTCACCTATTCATATATATTTTTAACTCCACTTATCGAAAATTCCCAAGACCCTAACTACACGTATTATCACTTTGTTTAGTTGCCACCTAAGCAATCTCGTTGTAATAAGATGTGCAACTTTTTAGAAGACTTAGTTCGTCGTAATTTCAATTGAAAATTCGCAAAGTTTCATGGCAAACAATTTCAGCTAAATTTTATTGCATTTCAGCTGGCAAACTTTACAAAATATTTCGCTATGCTCTGTTTTATTTTAAACCAAAACAAACCAAAAATATAAATTCTCTTTGCACAGAATTGCGCCTGGTTTCCCGGATACGCGCACCTGTCTGCTGCACCAGAAGCTGCAGATGCTCAACGTTTGCGTGGAGCGACGCTTGCAGCGCGAGGCGTTTGGCAAGCGCAAACAACAGCAGACGAAGGTCACGGCCCAGCAGCAACAGAGCAAGGCGGGCGAGCAGGAGGAGGAGGAGGATGAGGATGAGGATGAGGATGATGGCGAGTTTTATGATTGTGATGAGGCAATCCCGAGCAGTGGCTCACCAACCAAAGCTGTGTTAAGCCTCAAGCCCGAGGGCCGTTTGAAGCGTTTGGGGCAGGAGCGTTTGCTAGATGAGCCGGAAGAATATCTATATGTGCCCGTAACACAGGAGCCGGTGCCCAAGACCGAGGATCAGCTGCAGGACGATGCGGAGGTAATGCTGAAACTGGGCCCCGGCTCCGGTTTGAGCACACAAATGATGTGCACTTCACTGCTCTCCGATATGGAGGCATTCAAGGCGGCCAATCCACGTGGCAGAATGGAGGACTTTATACGCTGGTACAGTCCCAAGGACTGGGAGCAGGTGGTGGACGGTGAGCAGTGGAAGCGGGGGGAATTACAATTGAGGGAGATAATAATTCATATAAATTTTGTTAGATAATGGCGAGAGCAGGCATCAGCTAAGCGTTCGCATGACCACCGAGGGGAATACCTGGCAAAAGGTTTGGGAACAGGCACAGCCGGTGCCGGTGGCCAGACAGCGCCGGCTCTTCGACGATACGAACGAGGCGCTGAAGGTGCTGCACTATCTGGAAACGCGCAATATGAGCGAGATCTACGGACTGACCATAATACCAACGCTGCACACGGCTATACTTAAGCTGATTGTAAGTAGAGATGGATATAACTAGATATACATATAAATGATTATGTCTCTCTCCCTGCCACTCTCAGGACATCTATAGCAATGCCCAAGTGCAGGATATATTTGCCAGCCACATTGAGCAGCTTCTAAATGATTTGTGCCGCCTCTCACGTTCCCATTCCAATGAGCTGCCTCAATTGGAGAGCCTGCTGCAGGAGCTCTCCGAGCTGGAGCGTCGTTTCTATCAGTTCAAGTGCTTCGAAAGACTAGCTGGCTATCCGAAGCGTAGCAATCTTCCCGAGATTAAGCGCCAGTTCGAGGAGATACTGAAGAATGACAACTGCTGCACAATAGTGGATAAGAAGCGCGGAGCTGCAGGCGATGTGCTCTGCAGTGGCGGCAGCTTGTATGAGCTGCTGAGTCCCAAACTGGAGCAGGATATCTCGAGTCGATTGATCAGCAAGGATTATGTTATACGCTTGGATGGCGATACCAAGTCTGGAGAGAAGGGTCTCTATCTGGGGCCACAATTCATGCGCGCAATTGTCACGGGCGAGAAGCTCAGACTCTGTGGAGCATTCACTGAGAGCACAGTATTTGTCTAGGTGGGAGGACGACTCAGCTGACTATATAGCCTATATATACTATATATATTATAATTACGCTATACTACTATATGAACTGTCTAACACATACTCTCTTATAGTAACTGAAGTAATTAAAAGTTAAACTCATTTAATATGCTCTTTGAATTTATCCATCACAAAAGTCAAGCTAATCTTCTCTTCAATTGTTTCAATATCTTATTTATAATTTATAAATAACTAATAGACATTCGCTTAATATAATTAATGCTGTTTGATTGTTAAGTAAGCAAGATTTATATATTTATTGCTTATATATATATTTCTAATTATGTTTGGTGCTGCGTTAAATTTAAGTCCTAAATTTCTAATAAATACCAGAAACATAATTTTGTATGAAATGCTCTTTTCGTGTGCAACCGCAATGTTTTCCTCCTATCAATATCAATTATAACAAGACAACATTTACACTTGAGTCTGAAATAAACACGTACACACCCACACACACACTCACATCACATAACCACATCTAATCACATAATCATGCTCGCTACTTCTCTCTCTCTCGCTCTCTGTTCCCTTCTCTCCACTTAACTCTCGAGTGTAGCACTTAAAGCCATTTGCAAAAACTTAACTCGAATTCAAATGTAGACAGGCAAATTGCCTAGCCAGAGAGCCACAGAGCCGCAGAGCCACAGAGAGCGAGCGTTAAATACAAGACTATGCCCAGCGGGCTAGACTCCTTGCCAGACCCAGCCCATTTGGTTTTGTGGGCCATGTTTAACTCGAAATTATTTTAAGACCGCTCCGTTGAGGCTGAGGCTCAGGCTGAGGCAATGTTTCTACCTCATGGCCAACACATAAAGCATTTCTCTTACGTTTCTTTCCTCTTATTTCTTAGTTCTTATTATTTTTATTTTTGTTTTCTTTCGCCTCGTAAATGCTGCGCCACTAAATTACCTACTGGCTATAATTGTTTTGTGTACATGTCGAGAGTCGGCAGTCGGGCGTTGGGAGTTGCGAGTTGCAACTTGTAGTTGAGGCTCTTCAACAACAACTTGTGCAGCCTTGCAACAATGTTCGAGGAGTTCCTTTCTCTCCTACAGAATATGCACAAGTGTGGAACTAGCATTTTGCTTAAGCATTTGCATTTATTGCAGTCGCAGGCAGCACTCCAGCCGAGATGCAATGCTCATTAGGCTTTATCAAGGACATTGCTTTAATATATTACCCAGAGCGTGATTTATGATAACTTCTTGCTTCATATTTATGGACTTTTTCATATAATTGTTTAATAGGACATAACTAATATCATAGACATATAGTGCGAACTTTTTCGTTTAATTGTTTAGTAGGTCATAACTAATATCATAGACATATAATGGGAAATACTAGATATTTATGGCACAGAGTTTAAGTTTTTATTTGCAATATTAATGATGTTTAAGATTAAGAAATAAAATTTTCTTTGCATAAAACTGATTTTTATGAATTTTAAAACTTCAATGTCTGTGGATTAATCGAAAGTTTTTACAAGAACGAAAGTTATAATTTCTTATAGTTCATTTAAAAACTTAATATTTTCATATATTCATACATTTTCACCTTTAAACCTATGTTTACTGCTTAAGCTACAGAGCTATAAAAAAGCTTTTTAAATCATTTAATTGCTTGTAAGTGTTTTTAATGAATCTAAATATGCTACAGACAGCTACTTATACAAGCTAATTAAATCTCTAATTATGAGTCGCTGTTGAAAGCCACAAAACACTTGAAAAGGCTTAAAGCCTAAAGTTCTTATGAGGCAAGAAACAGCAATACTTTAATCCACAAGTCAATTGAATCGTCTAAACAGTAGTAAGCTTAAAGCTTTAATTTTAAAATTAAAGCTTTTATTGCATTTTCAGCAGCTGCTTTCAGCCAGTGTCATTACTTCAACGTGAAGCTGTTCACAACAATCATGCGAGCAATACGAGATTTATGGGTGCTCGTAAATAGCTTTTCATAAATGCAATCCACTTGGTAAATCAAATTGCATTATATGATCGAATATCTGTTATATATACATACACATATTTATGTTGATATACACGTGAAGCATGTCGTGTAATTGTGGTTGATATATACATATATATTTCAATAATATGGTAAAAAATTAATTAAATTCTCGCAATCAATTTGGCATAAAATGGTCGCTGAATGGAAGAAGTTCATTTCCAATTGATTTGCTGCTGGTTTTTGTGGTACCTATGCACACACACACACCCACACTCTATGACTGTGTGAGTGTGCGTGTATGTATGTATATGTATATGTGTATGGCCAGTGCTACATTTTTGCTGATGCAGTTGAATTTTAATGAAAGCGACTTTGCTTCTTTTTTTCTCCTACAGAAAATTGAATTATAGCAGACAGTGAAAGAAAGAAGGAGACAGAGAGAGAAAGAGAGAGAGAGAGCGTGTGTGAGTGAGCAGCAAAAGTTGTTGAGATTTTCAATTTCTATTGAACTCCGGCGAGCGCATTGAAAAGTAGCTGTGAATAAAAATGAATGGAATATTTTCTGCCACAGCAAGTCAGATGGACTTACAGAACTTTTCTTCCCTTTCTCTCTCTCTCTCTCTCTTTGGCTCTCTCTTTTCCTTTCTTTCCCACTTGCAATATGACATTGAGTTTCAAGGGATTATTGCTTTTATGCACATGAATTATTCAGCGATAGTTGACTATCGCAATCATAACTCATATCGAATATATATATTCACTGATCTAATTGCGTGAAATGAATAGCGCTGCGAATCTCAAAGTCGTAAAAAGAAAAATCTCGCTTCTCTCTCTTTTTTTGTTATTTTTTGTCGATTTCTTTTTGGTTCTCTCGACAATGGCGCCGTAAAAAATCAACTGTGGGAAGCGCGCTGCACAAATTTGCATACTCATCATCATAAAGCGGAACATAAGAGGGACAAAAATGACTAGACTCAAGTGAACTGAACCCAGATTATAAGTTTCATAACTCAATAATTAAAAGTAAACCCAACAAAAGAGCTATTAAAACAAGTAGCAGTTCAGTCGTGACGGATATATACGACTAACACATGCACTGAAAAAATTCAAGAGTAAGTTTTTGTTAGGGGTGAGCAGAGGCTGAACTTTGAATGAGTCTGGCTTAAACAAATGATGTTAGAAGACAATGGGAAGATAATACGCATTTTAAAAGATCGTGTGAATACCTATTATACAAAGAACACAATTTTTACAACAGTCAGAGACAAATTTGTAATTCCTACATCTCAAGAACTTACACATTGTAAGATCTTTAATAAGGTATACAATCAAATTTTTTTATTTTTCAAATGAATTCTGATAGATTTATCGAATAGCATTCGCTGTTCAGAGACATCACAATTTTAATAAAAATTCCAGCTTTAGATCTTCTCATACATTACACAACAATATACCCGTTTGTCACACTGTCAATAGTTAAAGGGTATCATTATTAGCAGCAGCTCAAAATGAAGATTAAAATAGAGACAACGAAAAAAAAAAAAAAGAAAACACCAACAAATTGTGCACTTTTTAATGGCTCTTAGAGTTAAGGTTAGCACCGTTAAATTGAGTGTTGTAAAGTTTGGCTTGGCTTCGCTTTTCTACAGTATTTTTATTTTTATTATCATCGTGTTACACGTTCGCTGATTAGAGTTGTCAGCGGTAGCTGTCTTAAAACCAATCTTAAGCGGCTTATTATAAATTTGCTGCATAAATAAACACGGTGTCTTCGCTCTGTCTCACTCTTTTTCTCACTCTGGCTCTGTCGCTTTCCGTATGTAATTTACGAGCTTTGGGGTGTGCCATCATGTTCAAGTATCCCAACAAAAAAAAAAAAAAAAAACGAAGTACACATAAAATATTTCAACAAGGTTGAATAATAACTTGTCTTGCAGTTAACACTCGAGTGCCAGGGCGAAGTGATTGCAAATACTTGTAATTGAAGATACCAATTGTTTGCCAGCAATTAGCGCTGTCATCTCGCTCTCCCTCACCCTCACTTCCCTCTCTCACTCTGGCTCGCTCTGTGTGTGCGTATGCTTGCGTATACTTAATTTTTGTGTGGGCTTTCAAACCGCGCCCGCATCTCAATCGTCTCATTTGGCCCATTCAAATTTAAATTTAAATTCAACTTGTGACAACATCCGCTTAGGCAAGCAACCAACCTGCTGTCATTTTCATATTTGGCATTTGGCTTTGAGCCAATTAAAGCGTTTGCTGACTCATATTTATTCTTTGCGAAGACCGTTTAGTTTCACGAATTATATCAACATTTATCTACAGCTTCTTCGTCTGGCTACGCTTCATCTCATTCATTTATCATTGGCCCCATTGAGCAGCAATCAATAATAATAATAAGAATTGCGGCTGCTTTCAATGCCAAAAATTCTAGGAAGTAATTATGCCAGCTTTGGTGTGGTTTTAAGCTTTCTTTGTGCAACTAAATTGTTTTCGTCAGCGACTAAAATTTATGGGCAGCAAACGCGAAAGAGTGTTTAATATAAGAGGTTTATTATTGAAGAGGTGATCTAAATGCTGGTTATAGGTTTAATCAATAATTTCTTTCACATTAAAAAGAAGAGTTTTATATGTAAAGCCAATTCAGTGTGATTTTGCTAAGTTTAAGTTTTCAGCTAGATAAGAATATGATTAAAATAAGTTGAAGATATGCAGCAAACGCTTTAATATACTTTCTATATTATTATTACTAATATTATTCAAGCAAGCTTTGAAGTTTTTCAAAAGAGCTTCAATGCTTCATAAAGAAAAAGAAGTTCAAGAGTATGCAAAAAGAAAAAAAAAAAAAAAAAAAAAAAAAAAACACAAATAGTTTCTATACTTCAATAATATCTTTAAAGAAAGCTTTCAAGTTTTTCACCAGAGCTTTAATGCGTTTGATTAATCTGAAGGAAATACTGAATAGAAAAGAAGCTTTCAAATATTTTTTATACTTTAATATTATCAACAATCAATGAGCTAAAAGGTAACAAGAATTTTTCTGATTATACAAAAAATTGAATAAGTAGTAATATTCCAGATACTCGATCAAATTTCCAGCACTTGAGCTGTCAAAACTTTAGCTTTATGGAACTTGAACCCACCGCAGCTCCTCAACGAAACGCAGCTTAAATCCAAAGTTAGGCTTCCATTGAAAGCAACCGACAAAAATTGGATTATTGATATCAGAATTGTAAGCTGTATATTTTTGCTGGTATTTTTGAAGCAAACAAGCCGAAGAAAATATTCAGCTGGCATGCTTAAATTCTTATAAACAGCTTAAAATAAAAATAAAAAAACAAACTTTTTAATACCGAGCTCGAAAAAACAAAAGCAAAAACAACGCCAAGCTTTAAGTCCTTTGCATGGTTTTTCTTTTTATTTTCTCTTCTCTCAGTTTTTTTTTGTTTTTGGTTTTTCGCAGATCAACTCGATGCGTGAAGGTAGAACGGAGAGCGGAGTGAAGGGCAGAGGAAGAGATGTGATACGCGCAGCATTTATTAACATTGCTCGCTGGGGCGTGGCAGCTGCTGCTGCTGCTGCTGCCAAAAGGTGTTAAGTGGCAGCCACGATGCGAGTGCAAATGATGATGAGCCACGGCGAGCCGTAGCCGTAGCCGCCGAATATGAGCGTTGGAAAATCTGCGTAAATTTCGAAGCGAGCGGCCATAAATAACAACAAACAACGCTGAAGGCGGCAGCAACAAACATTGAATAAAATATATGTAAGGAAATGAGAGCGGCCCAATGATAGACTAACTAGATATCCTGTAATCCAACGAAAATGAAATTAAAAATGATGTAATTATTGTGAAAGCAACAAAATTAATATGATATATGTACAAAAATATGTTTAGTGAAATGACAGACTAGCTAGATATCCTGTAAGTCAATAGATAATATTTAAACTGCATGATAAATGCTTGCGCTGATGTGGAAACGATAAATGTTAACTAACATTAATGCAAGCATATATACTCAGATAAAGCTCATACAGAAATGTAGATATATATTTTTTCGCAAATAATTTCAGCTTTAATTTAAGGTCTTAAAGTAGCTTGTGAATGTAAGCTTTGCAGAATTCCTTAAAATTGAATCTGCAAAAATTAAAAAAAAAATATTTAAACTACATCTGCTTATATGGCAAATGGTTTCACTAAATTTTCTTCTATTTACACATTAAACATTCGCACTAAATAAACCTTGACTACCTCCCAATTATAGGGTATATCATCATAAACTACATTGTAGATTTAGTGCATTTTTTGTTTGTTTATTTTTTGTGCATATTTTATCAGCTCATAAAAATTAACTTTCTTGAGCATGAGCACACACATGCACACATTAGTCACTTCTCCTCTCAGCTACAGGGTACAGCGAATTTCTGTGTAAAACAATATTTATGAAATTCTCTGCTGATTCTCCAAGGAGGCATTTTCAGTGTTCATCTTCTTCTTCTTATTTTACATATACATTTAATGGTTAATTAAATTGGGAAGCGAAAAACGTGCGAATACGCGCTTCCAGCTGAAATCTCCAATTGAAAAAGTTGCAATGGCCAAACCAAATTGGAAATTCAATTGGAAAACAACTGCCAACAACGCACACATGCACAGAAAACACACAAGCACACAAACACACACGCATACACACTGCTACAAACAGATCTGAACACTTGCCGCACAAACATTTGCGCAAAGTTGCGGACAACGCGCGTTGACTGTGGTCAGAAATTCCAACAACGAAATCTTTAGAGCGGAGTGAGCTCCATACGATATATTATAGGAACTTAGATACATTTATGAAGTTGAACATAATGATTTTATATATATAAATTTAATCAAATATTAATATATAAGTATATGTATATATATATACTTGAAATAAAAAGTTTTTGTGAAATTGGAGTTTATTTATATGTACAAAAAATTGTAATTAATGTAAAAGATTGACAAAAATAAATAAATAAAAATAAATAAAAAAAAAATAAAAAAAAAAATTAAAATAAAATAAAATACGAGAAGAGGTAAATCTTATGGAGATCATAGTTTATATATGGACATTTTTCAAACCTTAGTCTTATATTAAAATTTAAGCATTTTCTGGATATTTATTAGAAATTATCATTATTCTAGAATTAAAACCGACTTAAGAATATAGGCACTTCCAGCTGGAGCTTTCGGCTTGAGTTACGATAAATGTAGTCCTAATTCTAGGTAAACAATTCAGCATTTAATAGTTGCGTAATCTGGAAATGTATTTTAATTGAGCTTTCTTAAATATATTTCAATTTAATTTTGTCTACCCTAAGGAATGGTAAATAAGATTATTTTATTTAATTTTTGATTTATTTAATTAATTTATTTAAAGAATTTTCTGTATACATCTCATATATAGTAATATCTGTATTTCAATATTTTCATTGAATTTCTAGATCTGCACGCGCTCATCTCTAGCTGAAAATGCATTTGCGGAAGCTCAAGAAAATTACGTCAGTGGCTTGCTAAAAGTACACACAGGCACACACACATACGTACGCACATAAAAACACACAAGACATATAAACATACACATACAAGCACATAGAGGCACACACATATACTCATAGATAAGTGACTGCTTGGGCGCTTAAGAGATAGACCAATACATGCCTGACAGGGCAAAGAGTGCGTATGTGCCTGCATGCATGTGTGTGTGTGTGTGTGTGTGTGTATGTGTGTGTGTGTGTGTGTACATGTATGTGTGCCAAATACAGCCAAGCGGCAGCGGCAGCAGCACAGTCAAAGTTGGCAATGTTGCCATAGTAAGCAGTAGCTGCTCCTCCTCCTCCTCTACATTCCGCTTCATCGTCAACTCTTCACCAATGACGCAGACGATTGAATCGCTTGGCCCAAAGAGTTTGGTAGCGCGAACGAGAGAATTGGGTCAACTGCCGCATATTTGGCCAAGCAGCCGGCTTTAGCCGCACAGCGCGACAGCGCTGCCTTCTTTAACGGTTAATGTTATTGCGCTTTTGCTCGTTTATCGCCGGCCATTGTTCTAGCTGAGATTTAGTTGAGCAGGCGCACGCTGTGGCTCAAAGTCCGCAAGCAAAGTCAAAGAGGCACACGCACACTCACACACATACATACGCATACACACGCACACACACACACACACACACATACATAGATAAAAGTCAAACGGCAGCCGCTTAAATTTACTTTACGACTCATTGTAAACGGCATTACGATGGAGTCAAAGGCACAGAAGGCAAATTGTTAAGGAACGACGAAACGCAGCAGCTGAAGAGGCCAAGCTTGTGTGTGTGTGTGTGTGTGTGTATGTGTGCGATTCAATTTGTGTTAGCAAATTGTGTGTGCGTTATGATTAGCAAATTTTCATGCAATTGTTTACACATTCCAATTACCTATTTATTGTTTCTGCCATCAATTGCTTATAGCTAAATAGCTACAAATACATATGGATGTGGCACAAGCTTAGGCAAATAATAAAAAACTTGTTTATACATATACATACATATAAACATATTACAATATATTGCATGGCATATGCACTTTAAAAGGCTTTAACGCCGCTTTGATATATTTATTTAATATTTAATTTGCTTGTCAACTTTAGTCTCTCATGTGGAAATTTGAGCACACACAAAGCACTCAACTCAATGTTTCAGCAATAAAATTAATTTTAAACCTATTATTATTTATACGCTTTATAAACCTATTTTATGACTTGGCAAAAACTAATTGTTGTAAATTTATAAGTTTATCTTTGGCTTTGACAGCAAATCAAGTCCTGCATGAATAAATAAACTGAGATTTACAATCCGTTATTGGAATAATTTAAATTCATTATTCATTTTGTTTTTAAATTTAACAAAATGTTGCATTTGTATGGTTGATGTATTAAATAAATATATTTTATATATTTAGAGTATATTTTTGATATTTACAGGCTTTGCATAGATTATTTATTTAAAATAATAATTTCATTTCTTTTTTTTATATAATGTATATATTTGTATGAATAATACTTTAATAGTTATTATATATGAAATTAAAAACAAAAAATATATTTTATTTTATTTGTTCTATTATTTATTGCCTCATTTTATTTATTTTTAATATATTAATATACTAGTGTAATTTATTTATTTATTTATTTTTTTTTTTTAACTTCAGTAATTGATACTTTTTTTTATAATAATAAATAAAATTAAATGAATTGAAAAGGATCAAATAAATTTTATTTCATCTTTTTTTCCTTTTTTTTTTATTTGAATGTAACTTGATATTATTAAATGTTTATTTACATTTTAAACTTCTCTCAAATTACACTCATTGTTATCGCTGCTCAACTTTTTAATCTGAACAGCTTGCAGCATTTAGACTAATTTCCAAAAAAAAATAAATTTATTGCTGAAAACCACATAAAATTGTCGTAAAAACATTTGCCATTTCCTAAAGTGAAATAAAATGAATCATGCAATTTAAGCTTTTAGCTACGCCCTATCGCCCCTTTTGATTGTAGTATAAAATTAGGCTGCTTGCAAACAGAACATTGATTACATTTATGCTTAAAACATAAACATCTTTGTGTATATATAAATGGGCATATGTATATATCCCTTTCTCTACATCAGCCCATTAAAGCTTAATTAATTTTTACAACAATTTAGTGTAGCAAGTCTTTAATAATGATTACTTTCGCTTAATAAACGTCATGATTATTAAAATTAATTTGATGGCGCAAAGCTGCGGCCACATTGTTGTTGCAAGTTGTTGTTGTTGTTGTTGTTGCTGTTGTTGTTGCTGTTACTGTTGCCAACATTTTGTGTCAGCCATTTGCCAACGGCTGGCGTTGCAAGTAGATTGGAGCGCAGTTTGCCAGTTCTTTTAGTTTTTTATGCTTGTTCACGAGCTCAAAAAAGAGAGTATATTGGCTCGATGCTGTTCGTCTCTCCATCCGAACATGAAGATAGATTTGTCTAATAATTTTTGCTATTAGGGCGTGGCAAATCAACAAACACTATAGCTCATGTTGTGCTATAAAGGATAGAAGAAGCTATGTCTATATAGATGCTGGTGCAGTCAGCTCTTCAACATTTGTCAAACGGTTTGACAACAACAATTTATACATGTGTAGACGACTTTCTGGAGAATATCTTCTCACACGATTCGTTCTCTAATCTCCCCTCCACCTGAGCCCCTAAATTCACATAACATCGATAGTTTAATTAATTCAGGCAACGAGCATTATGCAGTCTGCTTGACTCCATTGCAAAGTTCTTGCTTTCGCTGCAATTAATGACGTTGCAGCGACGACTGTGGCATGCCGCAGGCAACTGGCCAAGACAATGTTACAGACTTTCAATATACATACATACATCTATATGTACGTATATACATTCATTTTTTGTTTCCAATCCACTCTTCAGCTTCTGCCCGCCGTCAATTGAGACATTTTGCAAATTTAATGTTTTAATTAGAGGTAGATGAAGAGACGACGCCTAAGCCCAGGCCAAACTGGGCTTAATGGCTAATGCAGAGTTGCCACAAAATTGATGTGGCACAGTTCACATTTAAGCTTAACAACCGCAGCGCAGCTCCTGACGAGAGAGCGAGACAGAAAGAGAGACTCCTGTGTCTACGTGTGCTGGCAAAATTTCGTTACCTTCGGTTGAGTTACGTAGCAGTAGCTCCCCATGGAGCGTGGTTGGCATATAGAATATGTTGCAACATGCAATACACACACACACACACACACACAGAATGAAACATACATACACCCGCACACACACACATACACCCGCACACACACACACACACATATGTAGTTTAAGCAAATCCCATTTGTCACGCCTGCAACGCTCGACCCGTTCGGTTTGTCAGTCTCCATTGACCCGACAACCAGCAGGGAGACGGTTGGCAAAGCGGGGCGTGGCAGAGGTGCTTTCAAATTTTACCTTGTAAAATCTAATATAAATGCAAACGCAAATGTCAAAAATTGTAAAATTAAAAATCACATCTGTCTGGCTGGCCCCGTGCCGCACTTGCAACTATTTTTGCGCACACACGTCGTATACGCAATGTTATTTAACTTTTTTCTCTCTCTCACTCTCTTTCGCTCGTTCGCATCGCATCTGTCACATTACGTATACGCAATCAGTCGTCATCGTCGTCTGTGGATATACGCCACATATTGACGACAGAAATTTACACAGCGTTCACTGCCAAAAATTAACTGTTTTACGATGAGTTGGAAATGATGAAAGCGGCAGATATCCTGTAATTTTAAATTGAAGGTGCGATTGAAGTGAGAGAGAGAGAGATGTTAGAGATATGTTGAGGAAGTGAGGAAAATGAGAATTTAGTTTCGATTTACGTTGAATGTGGACGGAATATTTTATGTTTATAAAGAGGCTAAGTTAAAAGAAATTTATAAAAATATAAGTGAAGAATAATTCCGAAATGAAACACTTGAAATCAATGCATTTTAAGTGTAATTGGGGCATTGAAATCAAATTTTATTTTCAATTTGATTCAAAGAATATAGGCAATATGAATCTGAACCCTTGACTGCCTCGGAATTTTGATTTTCGAATCGAAATTTTATTTCGAATTTTTTCAATTCGAAATAAACTTAAGCCATAGATTACACACATCAAAAATATTCAATTTACTTAATTTTAATTTCTTTGTTTATTATTATTATTTTTTTTTTTTTAATTTTTGGGGAAATATTCTTTAGGGATCTGTAAGGCTGAAGAAAGATTCAATTTACTTTACATTACTTTAAATCTTCTGTCCAACTTCTCTAGCTACCAACTGTATATACCCCTTAGATGGCATTCAACCTAAGGATCCAATGAAAATACATCAAATATTTGCAGCGAGAGTTGTTTGAAGGGTTTTTGGCACAATAAATGTCAGCAATGTTTGATGCTGATTGAACATCGCGTCGCGTTTACATATCATGCGGGACAAGTGCATGTGTCGATACAAAAAAATATAAAATATATACATACATATATATGTGTATATGCATATATTTTTAAATATTTATATACGAGTGTACATGTGTACAGCAAAGTTTGCAATACAATTTAACAAATGTGCTTGACAAATTGTCAAGAGAAAAAGCGAACCAAATGTGAAATAAAAAGTTTCATCAATAAAAAAAAAAATGTGAATATTGAACGAATTTGCATATACACATATATATATATTTCTATATATGTGAGATTAAAAGGAACTTTTGCAAGTTTTAGTTAGTGCACGCAATTTGGCATTAAAAATTGCATTGCATAAAAGTTTTCATTTATGTTGCATTTACTTTTTAATTTAGTCTACATGCGTACGTGCGTGTGTGTGTATGTGCGTGTGTGTCTCTTTAGGTGTCTGCCTGCTAAAATGAATTTTATTTTAATTTATGCACAGACTTCAACAGACGCAGCCAGACAAACTGAGGCACAGGTCGTCGTCGTGCGGAGAGGTATGACCCCTCCCTGTACCCATCCACCTGCTGCACAAAGTTCACACGCAGACTCATTGACACACACACACGCACACTCACACGCAACTGCTTGACAACGGAAACGGAAATATGCGCAATTTTTCAACAAGACAATGTCTGTCAGTCGGGCAAAAGGCGACAACAACAACAACAACAGCAACAGCAACAAAATAGATGGGGGCAAATGCAAAATGATAAGCCGAAAAGTTTTTCTGGCGTTTTCCCTCAACTTTTCTTGCACTTGCACAAAATTATTTAAGTTTTTGGCCGTTTGTTTGAGTTTGCTGTTTGCAGTTTTTTGTTTTTGTTTTTGATTTTTTGTTTTACAGTTTATTCAGTTTTCGGCTTTGTTTCAAGTGCGTTTCGCATTTAAAAAGTGAACTCTTCAAATAAAAATGTGAAAAACAAAATGTAGAAATAATTAAAGAAGTGCGTGCCAAATGGAGAGATTAAGTGCTCAAACACTGGCCAACAACAGAAAAGTTTTTCCCAACCGAAATTGGGTCAATTAAAAAGTTGTCTTGCGGCCCGGTTGAATGGCCAGAGAAAAGTCTCTAAGCAATCTGCTCGTTAAGTAGTTGCTGAACTAATTAAAGTATTTGTTTTTCCACTTTTATGTCGAAAACAAAATATTAAATTGAATAGAGTTTTGATTTAGGAAAGTGGTTAAAGAGTAAAATTTAAAGGTATATATTTTTATATATAAATAAAATTTTATTTTATTATTTTATTATTCTTTACCATGTTCGTTGGCATTACTTAAAATCTTATCTGCATGAATATCATGTAAATTTTTTAGCCTAAAATAATAAGGAAAAGAAAAACAATTCACAGCTGAAGCAGCTTATGCTGCATAGCAAAGCCATTTAAAAACGTTTTTGTATTTTGAGCCAAATAATTCATTGAGATTCATTTTGGTCAACAGCTGGCTTTATTGTCATGAAACTCATTTGTTTTATATTTAAGTTTATAGTCGCAATTAAAAATAAAAAAAAGAAGAAATTATGCAGCTGATTTTTTTTTATAAAACAATAAAACTTGTATAAAAGTTTTTTTTAAAGGCATTTCGACTGCATAATATACTCTACACTGCAACATTTATACTCTTCAGTTCACATTAAAAACAAAAAATGTCAAGGCTGCAAAAAAAAAAAAAATAATAATAATAAAATAATTAAGAAAACCAGCTTTATACATATTACACTCAGAAAAACAGGTTCAAATTGCGTTGACAAATCCCATATATATACCAAAAATGCGAAATGCACCTTTAGCATTTTACAGTAATTTGAATGCCACAAATACAATCAATTTGTATTTTTCTGGCAGCTGCAGATATCTGAATTGAATTGCAGTATTTTTTTGATTCCCAGAATTCTACCCGAATTGAATTCGCACTCGAATAAGAGCAATCCAATTCGTAGCATTAATTTGAGGCACATTTTGGATCATTTTTTTTCCGTTTGGTGTTTTTTA
Source organism: Drosophila arizonae (assembly GCF_054131065.1). Taxonomy (NCBI): domain Eukaryota; kingdom Metazoa; phylum Arthropoda; class Insecta; order Diptera; family Drosophilidae; genus Drosophila; species Drosophila arizonae. The sequence continues at coordinate 3,235,839 of NC_142923.1, forward strand.
TTTTAAACAATAAAAAGTTGTTTATCACGGACTGCCACAAGCACGCGGCCGAACGCATTTAAATGAGCCGCAAACAACAATTATTGTAAATGCTTCTGCACATATACATATAGATATATATACATCTACAATTTATATATATATACATGCATATATTTTGCAGCCATATTTATTTGTGATTTTTATGCAGAATGCATAAATTGTTTGCAATTGACGGAAGAGTCAGCAGAACAAACGTCGCCCAGCCAGCAATAAATATAAAAACAATATGTATTCGATTATTCAATATTGATACGCAGAGCTATTATTTGAAATGAGCTTTAAGTCATAAATTGATCCCTCTGATCCTGTATAAACAAAGCAAATGGCTGCAAAAATTGCAGAGCTTTCATCTGCAACATTGTGTAAAGCAAGAGTTTAGGGCTTTCAACTATTTGTTTATGCTTTGAGCTTTAATATAAGATAAAATGAAATTCAAGTTTTGGCTGAATTTTTCATTTATACATATTTTGAGCTTTTGGATTAAGCTACTGACATTTTAAAGCTTTAAGCTTAAGAATATGAATATATTATTTTAGATAACAAATTCAAGATCCTAACATTGTAGAGCTTCTATATCAGGAAGCATTACTTCCTATACACATACATATTTACTCGTAGCTCAAATCGTTCCAATTTTTTAAAACATTGCCAAAGAGCTTTGAGCTTAAGTTCAAGCTTAAGCTGCATAAAGCTAAAAGCTAATTCGTAAAACTTTTCATCTGTATTGCATTCTTGAATTTAGTTTTTAATCCACTTTTTCAGCAATTGTTTTTGAAAGTTGAGTAAATGGCAAAAGTTTTCAATCAATGCAAGATTACTCGAAATGTTTATTATTTATCGTTGATTACCGGGCGAAAACATTCTAATGAAGTAATCAGAAATTGTTTGTTATGCAAACAATGGGAAAATGTAGTTGAATCAGTGCATGCTGTGACTCAACTCGGCTCTGCTGCTAAAATCAACTATAAAATTAATTAAAGGTAACAATCGGAGTTTAGCTGGACGCCAAGCGAATGGAAACAGGTCAGTGCATAAATTGCAAGAAAACGGCAAAGCCGGAAGACAAACGACAAAAACAGTAGAAAATTGAATGTAAAGAGACAAAGAGTGTGTGGTGGAGAGGGGGTGAGAGAGAGGCACTGGGACAGACAGACAAAGGCAGCGGCGACAACTTCATGAATTGTGCAACGAGCATACAGAAGCGCCCAAAAACGAAGAGTTTATAAAGAAGCATTTGAGTGGGTTTCAAAATAACAAAGCTCAAATACCCTAGAAGAGAAATGAACTTAATAACATAAGATATTATGGGTGGTAAGCCTTAACGGTATTACAAGACTTCAATATGAAGTTTTATTACTCTAATGGAAGTAAATTTAAATACAAAATAAGATCATTTTTAAAGTGTACTTTGGAGTAAAGGAAGAATCATGTATAAAACTTAAATTATATCTAGCTGATATTTATGTATATCCATATTTTAATGATTTATCTACCAAAATGTGTGGATATATTCATTCATCAATCTATTTGTCTATATACCTTATTATTCTTGCAACTGAGTTTGCTATATATTAGATCTGTTCACAATAGTAGGTATAGAGATCTGCAGGCCCATAGATAGACATATAGAGATAGATATCTAAACTAATATCTAATAATAATATCACAGAGACAGTGATTATAGCTTCTCAATAAATCAGAAGCTTATCCATTTCATTTCCATTTCATCTACTTTACATTTCATGTTACACATGCCGGCATATAGTCTCCATACCCTGCGCAAAGCGTATGCTGAGCATAAGTATGTATAAAACAATAAATTAAAATGCAAATTTAAACGAAAATGAATGTAAACAGTAACAAACACTTGCAGCGCTGCGCTGACTGCAATCAACTTGCTCTCAGATATGTCTTATATAGACTGCCAGCTAGCAGTCAGCTCAAGGCGACTGCAATTGCAACTGCAACAAATTGTGGCGACAATGAGACTACGCTCGGTTAGCTGCTAAAACAGGAGCGGAATAATCTATTCTACTCAAATGGGCCAAAGGGCTGAAGAGTTCAGCTTAAGGAAGCAGTAAGAAAACTAAAGGCATTGCTACTACATTTTAATTCCTTATAATTTAATTTTTGTATTATTAAATTATGTTATTTATACGTAGTAAAATATTTTATACATTTTAATTATAAATTTATATATGTAAATATAGAGCTTTTTGAGGTATACGAACTTAATACAAATTTTGTAAAATATATACATTTTTATAAATTTAGTTTTCGATTCGGCCCCCTTAACCTTGCTGATCCGCACCTGAGCTTAAACACTCTGCTGACTGATGAGGCGGAAGTGTCATAGAAAGCGAAAAAAACAGACACAACTATAGCGACTCGACGGCGACCAACTGACCCGAAAAAATACCAAAAACGAGACACTCGAATAGCCCAGAATTCGATGCGAATCTTTAGATAGATTGCCAGGCGATAGAAGTGGCCCATTGTTCCGCTAGCCGGCCTGAAGGTCAGCCATTGTATGGTAGTGTGTGTGGTTGTGGCAAGTGCTTTGGACCAGAGCCAAAACAAATGTAAAACGAAGTTGCGCCAGTTACCACGTGTCACTTACCTAGGGGGCGTGCCACAACAAGCGCCCAAAGAATACAAAATAATGCAGTTTCCAAAAATCTGTCTGGTCTTACCTAAAAGTAAAATAGAAAACGAGATAAATATGGTATATTCAATATGGAGACATTTAGTTTTATTTGCTAAAAATAAAAAAAGGAAAAACTTTAGTTTAATTTACAAAATATTTTATAACAGATATGGGGGCGGTTGCTTTGTGTGTGTATGCCACAGTTTGTGGCAAGTTGCAACTGTGCTTTGTGGCCAGCCGGGCAGCTACACCCGCAGAACGATAAAAAACTTTCTTGTTTTATTTATCTCACAAATTTGCATTGTTTTATTTTTGTTTTTTGTTCTCAAATAATTGCAGCAGAAAGAGCAAGAAATTCGCAAATGGCTCTGACCGCCAAACCAGAAAGCAGAGCAAAACAATAAAAGTGACTAAAAATGGTTTTTGGCTATAATTTTGTATGGGGGAACCTGTGGGAGTGAGTTACTGGCGAATACCCTATGTTTTCGGCAGACTTTTTTATTAATTTTAAAAAATTAAAAAAATCTTGCTTTATTATATATTATATTTTTGTATTCCGCAGAATCATTATTTATTAGATTTTTTTTTTTTTATATTTTGCACACACTTTGCCTAGATAACATATTCTTCTTTTTTACTGTTCTCTCGATTTATGAAAGGATTTGAAATGTATTTAAATTGAAAATTATTTATTAAATTTTATTAATTAAATTTAATTTTTTTTTTAATTTTCTTTCAATTTATTTTATATTACAAATTAACTTCAATATATGATATTTCAATTAAAATTTTTTTTTTATGTATTATATCTATCTATATTTTTCTATCTATTGCTTCTCCATTAAAATTTACTTTAAAAATATATATTTAATAATTTTTACCAGTCAAGCATCATATAATTTGTTAAATTTTGTTTAGCATTTATTTCTTTGAAAAATCCACAAAGGAATCTAAATTTTATTCTAATTACTACTTGGAATTTTCCTCTTGAATATAATTCATTCATCTAACTTTTATGTAAATTTAAATTCAGATTTGTTAAAAAATCATAAAAAAAAAACCTAAACCAAAAGTGCTGTTGGCTTTCCACCATTAGTTTCAAGCGTATTAAATTTGATGTAAATAAAATTTAAACACAGCAATGAAAGGACCACAAATGAGAATAGAGCTCGAGTTGGCTGTTGGCTGTTTGTTCGTTTCTGGCTGCATTTGCCACTGGCTATGACCGAAAACAGCTCTCGAATGGATTTCGTTGTTGCTGCTGTTGGCGTGTTTAATGATTATTTGCATATTTTCGCAACCAAACAGCTGACAAAAGTCAAACGAAAGTAGTCGAGAATCGAATGAAAAAAGCGATTTACTGCTATTTATGAGTCGCCCGAGGTGAATGAATATTTATTGGATGTAGGGCATCAAAACCAAATGGGGAATAATTAAAAGTAATAAATGCGAAACTAGTGCAAAATATACTAAGGAAAAACAAACATAGTTTTAATTGAGCTTTAGCAACTGAATGAACTCTGATTTGATAAGGATATCTGTAACAGAAGAGCTGTAGAAGTAGTTAAATGAATATGCTGAGAAACGTATTTTTAATAATTTGTTTATATGGAATAAAATCAATTTAATTGAAGTTGAAATTCATCTTGAAAAACTCAATTTATTTTCCGTTATATCATTTATTATTCAATATACCCATTGTCATCGAAAATCATTTTAAAACAAGTTTTCTGTGCGTAAATAAATTCACACTTAAATTCAATTGTATTACGATTCTATTTCCATCTTACACATTTTATAATACTTCAAACATTTGCATTCAATTCATCTAAATCATCTGAATGTGTGTGTTTTTTTATCATTTCATATCATATCAAATAAGAGCTGCAAAATTTGAACAAGACGTTAAATAAACAATAAATATTTGAAGATTTACAGATTGAAGTAAAGAATCTGCTTCAATGGAATGAACTAATGAATAAAAATTCAAATATGTAGCAAAAACATAAAAAATCGAATGCAATCAATACATGGCATCCAACAGAAGCTTAAATAAACAACACACACACATACATACATGTATATACATACAGACACGCCCACACATAGTCACACCCGCACTCTCTGCTCTAACATTTCCATTCGAAATGTTAACCAAATGTTGAGCGAGGCGTTCAATTCAATTGAAAAGATTTTTCATCAAATTCAAACACGTCGATGTGGAAGCTGGCAAATGAATTATTGCTCCTGGGCGTCTATTTTTGTTGGACCAAAATCCAGGACTAACACCAGAATACAAACACAGACTCCTCGCACACCAATGCTAGTCGAAAATGAATCATTTGTAATATTATTTTATTTTATTTTTTTTTGAAACTGCGCCAAAAACTTGACACCTCTTAAATAAATACCCAAAAATAAACCAGTCAAAAGGCAGCAGCAGCAGCAGCAGCGTCAGCCATACCAATAAAAACAACAACAATTGGCATTATCTTGATGGCATTTGTGCTCCAGCACCCGCACGTTTTAGCCAAGCTGCGACCCTCGAACACAATCCCAATTCCCACCAGGCAGTCCAGACCGTGGCCAAAGCCAAGCTCGACCTTCAGCTGCACAGTTTGACAGCTGAGCAGCAAACACATAGATAGATAGAAAAAGAGAAATGTATGTATATATGCATGTAGAGATATGTATATACAAATCTGTACGGATCTATGCAGGTTAAATAAATGCAAAGAATTCACTTCTTTTTTAATTTCATTTCAAATTGGGTATGATACAAATGAAGGGAGAATATGTTCATGGCGAAATGAATAGTTGCAGAGAGAAAAGGAGCTAGGAGAGAGAAAGAGCAAGATATTGAGAAAGAAGGAGAAGGAGAGTGAGAGTGAGAGTTAGAGTGAAAGTGAGAATGAGAGTGAGAGAGAGATAGAGTTAGAGATAGCGATAGAAATAGAGATAGAGATAGAGATAGAGATAGAGATAGAGATAGAGATAGAGATAGAGATAGAGATAGAGATAGAGATAGAGATAGAGATAGAGATAGAGATAGAGATAGAGATAGAGATAGAGATAGAGATAGAGATAGAGATAGAGATAGAGATAGAGATAAAGATAGAGAGAGAGCTAGAGGCAGAGCTTCAGCTAGAGCTGGAGCTAGAGCGAGAGAGAAAAGGAAGTTGAAAATGGAATGGCAAGGAAATACCAAGAGGCTTTTTAGTATATACTTAATGCTAAAAGTAAAAATTGAAAATTCCCAGCAATACCCAGTACTAAACGCTTTATTTACTATATGAAATTTGAATGAGAATTGAAGTCTTAGCGAAGTAGTATCCAATAGAGTGCTATGCTTTACTTACATATATACCATCTCTTTTACAGAGTAGTCAATAGCCTTTATATTATATTATATTATTATATATTGTTGTACGTATTAAATGTTGTACAATATTTCCATAGTTAACATTCTTGCTATAGGGCATTCAATAGTCGTATACTTTAAACTTTAGTGCACCAACTTAACTGTTTGTCTTGCATTTTATTTTTGCGCCCGCAGCCAACGAATTAACATTAAAGTTTTATTTATTTTTATATAAAGCAAACACTATGAACAGATATATATGGATATGCAAACATGCATAAGTTGATATCAGTAAATATATATAAATGTGAAAAATATATACATATATGTATTGATATTTATCCCCAAATTGCTGTCGTTGTTGTTGCTGTTGGGCAGCTATTTGCATAAACCACAAAATCCGCTTGTTTGTATTAGCATTTCGGTTTTCGGGCATTCAATAAGTTTTGTAACTCTTCGCAGGTCGTTTAAATTTTTCCTTTTAAGAGAGCCAGACAGCAACTTGTTTTTGTTTCTAAACAACAATAAAGATATACATATGTATGTTGTTGTTCATATAGCCATAGGGAGAGAAAAGGGGAGTGAGGGAGTGGGAGCGGCAGAGCCTGCATTCATATCTTGCTGGTGTATTCATCTTTATTAGGCATTCATTCATGTGTGCAGAGCAGAGAGACGATAAACGGTCCGAGAGACAAAAGACAAAAGTTTTGCCAAGCTGGCCAAAAATGATGCTGATGATGAAACAACAGTGGTTGGCCACGCCCACATGGCCACCCAAAACTTCGCCCTCGGGGATTACTTTCAGCCAGAGAGACATGGAAGCGAGCCAACTAATAAGTTATCAATCAAATATTTTGGCATATGGCTGGACCTGCTGCATCCAATCAATTTGTATGATAAAGTCAAATGACGGACGAAGGGCGCTGAGAAGGGGGCGTGGCAGCCAGAGTGGAGCAGCTGAAGCTGGGGTTGAGTCTATCGTTCTCTTCTTTCTCTCATTCTTATTTTTGCTGTTTAGCATTGTTCGCCTTGACAGTTGTAAAGTGATTTGCTACGTGTATGCTGTATGATAATCATTCACAATTTCGGATTCGCTATTTCCATATGCCAATTTCCTTCCCAAATATGATTTGTATTGTGTCCGTGGGTGGGAAAAAGTAGATCATTTGTAATGCTAATGGTATAAAGGAAGATTAATACGAGCGACATTGTCAGAGATTGTACGATTAGCACATATAATATACATATAAGAAATAAATCAGTGATAAAAAATTTTTATACTACAAAGTTAATGAATGATTGGTATTGTATATAAAGTACAGTTGGTAACTTTCCAAAATTATTTTCTTGGATCTTAATTATCTATTATTATTCTGTCATAAACAGTTGCATAAGTCTTTCTTGATTCAAGTAACTTTCAATACAATCCTCATATACTGTACCGATAATATACTACCTTATATACTCACTTTTACTACTACTAATACTACTCTATTATGTTTTCTCCTCGGTTCCGACATAGTATTTTAGATACTTTTTACAGTATTTTCCATGTTATATAACATTTACAGTTACGCATTTTAAGCATATCTGCTACTACTCAAATTTATGCCCTACTTCTTAGTAAGCTTTACTTCATCTACTACTTTAATTGAATCTTACTCTTCGACCTATGATAAAGGTCAAAGAGAACTAAATGAAAGAATATGGAATACGTTTACTTACGTGCATCTGTTATTGTTACTCCTTTTCGTATATATTAAGCTCTCCATACTATATTTACTACTATTACTACTACTAACTACTATTTTAAATAAATTATCTAATACTATTGTCATCATCTCAAAGTCATTAAACATCTTTAACATCCGTAACATCTTTATTTCAGCTTCAATTTCAAGTTTCTAAATTTGTTTGATTAATAAATTTTATTTTAATTTTAAAAACTTAATATCTTAAGCAACCTCCCTATGCCACTTGACATTTTTCAGCTTATGACATTCTATAAGCATCATTTAAATATTTTTTCGTTATCAAATAGTAGCGTGTGTTAATCTTCTTAGCAGCATAAATAACCAGTTTTATTTTTGTCAGTGTCTATCATAAAATCATAATCGAGTTGCTAAATAATAAACCGGCTGCTCATAATTAAAATGAAATCATAAGGAATGAAAAAATAATGGAAAAAATGGCAATATTACAAATGTATTTGTCAAGCTTCACAAGTTGACAAAAAACTATTTGTGTTTCTGTTTACCAATATCGAAACGACATTTCGTCTGTGATTTCCTGTTTATTGAGCGGCAGCAAAAAGTTTTCTTGGCTCCGGGCAAAGGCGAAGAGAAAGAAAAACAGAAACGGAACTAATACAACTCCAATGAAACGAACAGATAAATGTGACAAAGTTTCGGCTAATGGCCTAGAGAGCACAGTGCTTCAAAAAATATGCTAATTTAGACACCATAAAAAAGCCAGAAAAAAAAAACAGCTAAGATCATTTAAGCACAATGAAGCGTAAAATGTAGAAAAAATGTTAAAATATTTCCAAGCTAACCAAAATGTCAGATGGTCAAAATACCAAAAAATACTCGTCATCATGATGATGATGATGATGATGCTGCTGCTGTGTATGATAATGATTTCAATGATGAGCAAATTTCTAGCTGATGTGGGCAGTTAAATAATTCGCATTGAGGAAGTGGCGTGCGGTGCGAGCTTTGTAATTTAAAATTCCATTTGAATGGATGAAACACTTGCCAAGGTCAAGTCGCATCAATAGCAACTAATCAATAAAAAAATAAATAAATAAAAATGCCAACAACAAATTGGGCTGTCCGACAAATTTACTTTTTGCTCCCAACAATTTTTTACGGCTGTGAAGTTTTCATCTTGAGATTTTCACTTGAAAGGTATTGAAAGCAAGGTGTATTAGCTTGCTGGAAAGGTGTGTAACAAGTAAAAGAATTTTATTCACTGAGTCTTGGGATACATCGACTATATGTATATATTAAGTATAAAAAAATATATATACATTAAATTTTTGAAATAGCTGAAGAGCGTCATAAGAAAATTAATAGTAGAAAAAATAAATAAAGTAAATAAATAAATTAAAAAAAAAAAAGTTATATAATCGATTTAAGATTCCGCGTTCTTCAAGCTGCATGACAAGTCGTGCATACCCAACAACTGTGCTGCTCTTGTTTACTTTCAATCGACTCCGCTGTGAAGTGCGTCCTATGTGGCATTTGATCGAGTTGCGTAACGAGTGGAGAGTAGAAGCTGTTGGGTCAAGTGTGACCGAGTGAGTTGTAAATACGAAAGCAACCAATATGGAGCTTATGATAGATAGATTGGCATAGTTTGCTCTCGACTCTCGACTCTCGGCTCTCGGCTCCCCAAGCAAATACAGTGAAGTGACTCAGAGTGTTTGCTAATGTAAAATGTGTGTTGCATGATGGTCTCTCTTTCTCTTCATCTTCCGTCCTTCTTCATCTTCTTCTGCTCTTTTGGTGTGTGACTAAGAACTCGATTTAGAGATTGATTGCCGCCGAGCAGTTGACAAATTATAGCCAAAGGTTTGAAGTTGTCGCATTTTAGCTAGCAGCTCAAGGCAAGCGCTGAGGCGGCAAAGGTTTATGAGTGCTTTTACCTACATATTCAATATATCAAACTGCTCTCTATATTTATGGCTTACAAAATGTGAGATGGTTATAGAATATTTTACACTTATATGCCTTATATACTTTTAGAGATATAAAGGGAGAGAAAGGTATTAAAGTATTGCACTATTATATTTCAGTTTTCTCAATGAAAACTATATAAAACTTAGATATTTAATGAATTTATATATTTTCTAATATCTATGAGTCGGTTGCTATAAGAACTACTATAAGACCATTTTTATTTTACATATTCAAAAAATATTTCATCAAAATCTAATTAAAAACATTATTCCGATTAAAAAATTAATCGAAAATAAATTGAATGAAAAAAAATTTAGTTTTTTACATGTTTAAAAACTGTTTTATTAATTAATATAATTAAATATTTATAAAATATTTATTTAGTATTTAATTCTGATTAAAAATGAATAGTTATATTTTAAGATAATTAAATATAATTAATATTAATAATATTTTAAAAAAAATATTTATTCCCTTTATGTATTTATTAATCTTAAAATAAAATAGTAATATTAATAAATATAACTAAATACTTATAAAGTATTCATATTAATATGATTAAAAAATATTTATTATTATTAATTAAATACGATTCTGATTAAATAGTAATATTAATAAATTTAACTAAAGAATTCTAAAATATTCATTTTATATACTATCTAAATGAAAATAGATAAATATTTCGAAAATATTCGTGAATCTATCATTAGACTATTATTGCTTCATATTTCAGGTTCAACTGACTACAGTTAACTTTTGCACCTCTGTTCACCCCCAAGTTGAGCTGAACCTTTGACACTGTTTGGCTCAGGTTGCATAATAAATAGTAGTAGGGCTTCCAGCGCACAGACCCAAATCTTTGCAATATGCCAACGCAATATTAATCAACAACTAGGCCCTAGCCCCAGCCTAAAACAGTTTGGAATTAATCAACGGAACAGCAAATAGGCGACGTACAACATTAAGGCGCTCTTCGCTCTTCGAGTGAAATGAACTCATTTGCTTTATATATGGCAGATAATATAATATAATTTATATGCGTGCCATTGACATTGAAAGTCGTGCCAGATGTTAATTAAAGTTCAACAAAAATTTACCTGAACCACAGATCTTCGCACAATGAAGACATCAACAGCAAAAATGATGTCGGCAACAATAAAAGTGAAGGCATTAAAGCTAGTTGCATGAAGTGCTCGCAGCTCGCAGCTCGCTGCTTGGATAGTTGCTGCCAATGTGTTGGTTGGGCAGCCAACACTTTGCTTCGGTTTTCGCTACGTGCTAAAGATGAAAGCGATTTTCACTGCGCGAAGCATCCAACAAGAAAACCAAAAACCAAACTAAACTCAGCTTTTGTTGAGCTGACTCAACGGCGAGTCGATCCGAGCCGGTGTTATGAAAAACGCTTTTCATATTTATTGTTGGCTCGTTTATGTTTTGTTTTCGCATTTTTGCTACACTTTATTTGCGTTGGCCGTAATGAGGGGCAATTTATGTTAATTTCAGGTAAGGTCGGCACATAAATCTACGTTAGCAGTGAAATTTAAAGCCAGTGCCGTGGCACGAACAGTTCAAAAAGTCAAGAAGAAGATGATGGCGTGGCTATATGATAAATAAACCCAATCAGTGCAAAGCCAATGAGAGCTTGCTCGACTGACAGATGCTCTGCTAAAACAGAACATTGCAATTTTTCTGTTTCTGCTTCGTACACTTTTGTACACTCAATTCTACTACTATGGCATAACTATGGCAAAGAGACTTTCAGTTAGAGTATGCTCGACTGGCAGATGCTCTGTTATTAGAGATTTCAGAATTTTGTGTTTATTAATATCATTATTAATACTTTAGTTATATATACATATATCCAATTGAACTTGTGGCAAGTTGCGCATACCCGACTGGGATATACTCTGCTTAACAACAAAGTATCATTTATGCTTCAGTTTGTAATATAATCAATCGCGATACAACATTTGCCCAAAAGGAAGTAAAGCCAGTCTGCTAAGTAAGTTTAGCATGCTCGACTAATAGATACTCTGTTTAGTAAATAACATCATACAGCTCTTTTCTCAATATCTCTTTAACATTCGATAGATTACATGTTAAATATTCTCTTTTATTAAATTGTATTCTATTATCCACATTTTATCCACATAAAAGCCAACAAACATAAATGTATATCTAAAAAGTTTTTCTTCTCAAACTTGTCGCTTTACAGGGTATTCCATATCAACTCTGCATATCTTATTGTACAAACGTTTGTAAACACGAACAATTTATAAACAAATTTTCGTGTTGTCAATTTATATTGAAACTAATAAATTTGACAGGGCGTAACCAGCGCAACGCACACACACACAAAAACAGGACATCGGGTCAAAGTGAGTGGAACGGGTCGGGTCAGGACAACTCGGGGTGGGGCGTGGCCGAACAGCGCCTGGGAGGGGGCGTGGCGTGGCTATAAAAAATAGACTTGTCAACTCTAGGAGCAGGTTTAACCTAACTGTTGTTGTTTTTGTTGTTGCTTGTATTTGTTTGCTGAAACAAGTGAAAGTGTCAACGGCATGAAAAATGATGAATGGCATAGAGAATGGGATAGCGCAAAAAAAAGCAAAAAAAAAACAACAAGAAAATACAGAGAGATATATATACGTGTATGGAGAGTGGCAGGCCGGTCAATGCGGCGTATGCGTAATTTATGTACTCTGCATGTCTGCTGCTGCTGCTCTTGTTGTTGCTGTTGTTCTTGTTGTTTACTGTGTGTGTGTATATATGTTGTGTGTGTATTTTGTCTGCAAGTGAAAAGTTTTGTCTACAAAGCGAGCAATCATTAGCTGCTCGCATAGATAGCACCAAAATTTAGACATTGAGTGACGACTAAACAATCGGACTTTATATTTGATGTTACTAAATGGCGCTATCTATGTAAATGATAGATATTCATTTACAGTGTTGTTAAAAATATTTAAAAAATTTGCAAATAGATAAGTCTAGGCGAGAATACGTAAAAAAGGAGGCATATGTTTTAATTGGGGTAAGAAAAAAATATTACAGTATTTCAAAAATGAACAAATTCAATTCAATACTAATCTTATAAATTTGCTGTAATTATTTACAAATTTATATACTGAAAAATGTAAGTAAGGCTTCAGTTAGTACAGCGATATAAATGTTGTATTATTTTATTATTATTACATCAGCAAAATATCTACAAACAATTTTATTTTTAAAGCATTCAAAAAATATATTTAATAAAATGTTTAGGACTTTACACAAATAAATTCAGCTATAGATTATAAATAAAAAGTTACATATTATTTAAAAATTGTATACTAAATGAAAACATATTTTTTTAAATATATGTTATATATTAATTTGACATATTGTATAATGTTAAAAAGTTTTCGATTTTTTTTTTATAGTGAAAACATATATATTTTTTAATATACAATTTATGCATGTGAATAGGCAATAATTATCATTATTATTTTAACAAATAAAGGTCTTATATGTATTTATGTGTTTCTAACTTCATGTTGAGCTGGAAGATGTTTTGGATTACTTAATATTTAAAACACTTTCATCCTTGAAAAAAAGTTTAAGAAACAGGCCTTAAAATATAATTTATAATAAAAGCTACATTAAATAAAATAGTCAACTCGCATTCCCTTCTATTACACCTTGCTAACTCCAATTGCAACCCTTAATATAACAAATTAAATGTAACACTTTGGGGCACATTACTTTAAAGCCCCCCAGATTGGGTGTTGTTTGTGGAGCTGTAAGCAAACACAATGCCCGGTTATTATTCAACGCTCAAGCCGCGCATCTACTCCATAAACAACTCTCGCAGACTGGATTCTAAAAATACGAGCGCCAGCAGCGGGGGCGGCAGAGCTGGAATAGGGGTCAGGTGCTAATGTGGCTGCTTATCTGGCAGTCAGCGCTTCTAGGACTTCATAGATAACTGGCAGGACTCATGGAGCGAACGCGTGAGCTGCATAATGAAAATGCTGCTGGTGAAAGTGGTAAAGGCAGATGGTGGGCAAAAGTCACAGAGGGAGATAGAATGCGGAGAGAGAGAGAGAGAGAGAGGGAGGGAGGGAGAAGGCAACATTTGAATAGCAGTCTCTAGAGTAGCTGCAAAATGTTATGAACGCGCCAAGGCGTATTATTTAGTGCCACGAATAAAACTGAATAAACTGAGCAGCAAAAGCAGAAGGGAAGTTAGAAAGAGAGACAGAGAGAGAGAGAGAGAGAGATAGAAACAGTTGTCAAAGCAACGTAAGTTGCAGTGAGGTGAGTTCAGTAAGTTAGCCAACGGAGGTTGGGAAGCAGCTGGTTTTGTGATTCAGTTAGATGCTAATTTCTTTGCCATGTGCCATTGCCGTCCATGCGTAGTTGGCAAAGTGCTAATTTTGTAGCCAAAAGTGTGAGTGAATGGAGACCGAGCTGAGAAGGGCTTCCAGCAACTGCGGAATGTCGCGAAAGTACAAGATTTTGCCTCAAACTCAAGCTCAAAGAGAATGGATTCAATTCAGTTTGTTGAGTGAAGGTGCCAAAAGTTTGATAAATATTGAAAAATAAAAAAGAATGGCTAAATGCTATGAGGAAAGTCAAAGCGGCTCGTTCAATGATATCACACTATGCACATCACAGAAAAGATCCAACTAAGTGCTTACTTATTTATATGCACGCCAATTATTTTGATATAAACGTTTAACATTCGTTTAACATTCTAGGAATATATTGTAGCAGAGATAAGTGCCCAGATAAATGGTGTGTAGTTTCTTGGAAATCCAATGATAACGACTTGCTCATTTGACTATGTTCTCTGCTAGACTTGTCTAGCATACAAATGTTGCCAGTCTACCATTGCCATAGCAATAGACTCTTCCAGCTTACGTAAGTAGAATAGTTTGAGATGTTCGATAAACTTGAGAGCTCTGATGTAGTTGAGGAATCATATAAACCAGAGAGATGGTCATTTGCAAGACTCGTATATAAGAATAGAGCCTAGAGCAGTTTTTGTGGGGGCGTTCTCTTAACAGACTCCCTTAACATATTACTTTGCTGGACTCTTCCTTCCTTCACAGAAGAAACCTAGAAAAGTATTATAGTTTCTAGGTCTCATATGTGAAGGATTCGTTTAGACTCGTACATTGAAATTCTATTCACTATATAATATCATTAATAACATCCATCACCCTACCGAATCCATCTACAACTTATCATGACTCTAACATATTCTCTCTCCATATAAGTCTGTGGAGTTCTTCTGCCCAAAAACTCATCTTACAGATTTCCTTAACAAACGAAACTCCCAAACTTTTCTGTTATTTTACATATCTCCTCTAAGTATAGTGTTTTGATATGCTTTCTCCTTCATCTATCATCTATTCTATCAGATTTTTCTATCAGAATTCTCGCTCAGCTCAATTCTCAGACATATGTATATAAATTTAATTATATATAAGAACAGCTTCCGAGCAACGCTTCCTTTAATTTAATCCTACGCTCAACTTAAATTCAGCACCATTAACCCCCAGCGTATCTATAAGTCTATCAGCCATCAAAGCAGCTTAGATTCAATAATTGTCAGCTGTAGCTGGCATAGCTGGAAGTAAGGGTCTATTACAGCTCCATAGAGCTCACTGGGGGCAACCTTTGGCCGCCCATTCGAAAATTCATTCAAGCAATGCAAACGAGCAGCTGTAACAGTAAATCTAAAACACGCACTCAAAAAAGTAGAAATCACACACACACACACACACGCACACAGCACAACAATAAAAGTTTCTCATGAAAAAATATACGAGGCGAAAAACAAATATGAGAAAAATGCTGTTGTTGCTGCTGTTGTTGTTGTTGTTGTGCGTGTGTCGAGCCTAACTGGGCCTAAGTAACGAACCCAGTGAAGTCTATGACCTGGCCACCTATAGCACCCCACATATAGACGCCTCCGCTCAGCCTCCACGCCCCCCGTTGGCAATCAAAAGCGGCGGCGGCGGCGTTTTTCTTTTGGGCTGCGGCTCTTAGCCTAAGCGCGGTACAATGAACTTTGCACAGGCATTGGGGCCATACCCCGGCAAACAGCAGCCAGGCAGTGTAAGGGCGCCAGCTTGGAGCTCACTCGGCCTGTGCCGCAATGCAATGCAAGCAGAAAGCATCAACAGCAGCAGCAGCAGCAGCAGCAGCATTTGAGAGCAGCTTGCATGCTGCGTTGACTGCGGCTGTTTGCATTTAAATTTTTCACATTCAATTCATTTGAGGCCTGCCAACAAAAAAGCAAACAAAGTTACAAAGACGAGGCGCAACTCAAGGCGAGTGGTGGGCATAGAGGGGTGGCAAAGGAGCAGCTGGCAGGGAGGGAAGGACCTGGGGGCACATGCTATTCTCTGGCTTGAAGAGCATTCATTCATGCTGAGGCTCGCCCCTTGGCTGGGCTAAACGCTGCGCAAAATGAAGCTAATACTCGAGTGTTGCAACTAGTTCGGTGCCACGCCCCCTTAGGCAAAATGTATGCGCCCCCATTTCAACTTCGGCTACGCCGCCTACCGCACCGCCCCCGCTGCACTGCGTCCACTTGCAGCTGCGAATGACTAACGGCCTTTGCTAAATTTTGATGTGGCCTTTGTTGTTGTTTCTCATTTTTGTGTTCTTTATATTATTTTCATGAACTTTTCATTTATTTCCCTCCTTTTTCATTACCTTGTCGCCCATTTGGGTTGCATTGTGTGGGCGTGGCAAGCACCTGTTCTGTGCCCATTTCATTTGCACAGTCGCTCTTTAAGAGACATTTTTCAACAATTTCAGTTGAGAGAGAGAGAGAGAGAGAGAGTGAGGGAGAGTGAGAGAGTGAGGGAGAGTGGGAGAGAGGGAGAGAGAGAGAGAGTGGGAGAGAGAGAGTGAGTGTGACTGAGTCTAGTCCAGGCATTCAAACAATTTTTAAACAGTGTTTTGCACCTGTAAAAACTTTGCTAGGCAAATGTTCATTATAATTTTAACAAAATATATATATTTGAATATCACAGCATGACATTCTACAACATTCTACATGAATTCTGAATAATTTTGTTATATATATATAGAACAAATAGGAGTGCTCTGGTCTGCAGTGCCCAACTATAGGAGATACCCAGATAACATGTTTGCACACCTTTCGTTCCAATCTTCCTTTATAGCACATGCACACGTAAACACACACACACACATATAAATCAGCTCTGTTACTCCTCAGTTTACGCAGCGACTGCGCTTGGGCTGCTCCTGTGACGTTTGCTATGAGAACTTCATTGTTGAATCATTTTACTTCTAAATGCACATTCTATATTAACTTTTGATAGCCTCAGAAAGACATCCAAATCTATGAATTAACAAAGGAGCACATCTCTGGTATTTAAAATAGTCTCATATATAATGCAAAATTTGAGAGAAAGGTGCAGGTGAGGGAGCATTTATGTCATTTAGCTTTTTGCCCATCAGATTTTGGTTTAATAATAAGAAGAAGAATTTAAAAATAGCGAGATAATTCCAGAAAACATATTTTTAAAATTTTTCTGATTTATTTTTTTTATTTAAAAAAATTTAGTTTTTTAAATTCTCTATAAAATGACAAGATGAAATACAAATTCTGAAATTTTATAAATTAATTTGCCATGAACCTACATAATGAATAAGCGCTGCTAAAAAGAATCGATTATTAAATCACATTATCTTAATTTCGCGTGAAACAGCAAATCGAAATGCCAAAACTATAAAAAACTATAAATAGATTAAAGAACATTTGATCCCTTTGATGATGCGCCTCATGTCAGCAAATTACTCAAATCGAAATTTAATTGGCGCTTGAGTAAAGAAGAGTTTGTCTTAGGGCAGTCTAGGTCTCTGGAAGTCCACTTCAAACTTATAGATCTCTTAAAAATAAATTTATATAAATTTAAATTTGATGTGGCAAATAAGAAGAGAATATATATTCAAATATTTATGACAATTTTTATTTTCTAAGGTTTTAGGTTAAAAAAATTGCACCAAAAATCTTCTTTATTTTATACCACGTATAGACGTTCATAGAACGACCTATTCTAATTTGATTTAAGCCATTTGCCATTAATTTGACACTCAACAGCTGAAGATAAAGTGGATCGATTACATTTTAAATTTCGCTCATAGTTTAGATTAAGCATCAACAACTTGAACGTTTTACTCTAGATGTTTACGCTTGTGTATGTACATATGTATATATTTTTTCAACCTCCTTTACACCTGAATATTGCGTGTGTGTCTGTGTGTGTGTTAGTTTGTGCTGGCAAAAGTACCGTACATTTGCTAACAAGCCAACTACGTGCAGCCAACGTTCAAATAGGAACAACAACTAGAACAACAACTAAAATAACAACAGCAACAACAACAACACTTTGAGCAACAAGAACTCGCTCGGCAGCCACAACTCGACTGTTGCTTGACTAGGATACGACTGCAGACGAATGCAATAGTGTGTTTATGTATGTGTGTGTGAGGCCACAACGGTAAATCATCAGATCCACACACAGCTTATAAACACGCACACACACACACAAATACACCTGCACACACACCTGCGATTTTGATGACGACAAAAAAAAAAAGCTCCCGTTCACCTACTCCACAGCCAAGTTACCTTGCTGCCATCCGCCACTTTTCGCCCCCACCTTGACTGCCACGCCTCCGCTGCCCAGCTCGAACAACATTTGGGTCTCATTCAGTTTCTCAGCTTTTATTTACCCCCGTCAGCGGCATTGAGCGCACACAGTTTGTCTAACGAACTGTTTATGCTCTTTTACAATTTGAAAACATTTTAATTTGTCTCAAAGAAAGTTTTCAAAAACTTTAATTTATATATATACATATGTATATAATACTCAATTTAAATATAATTTAAAATACTGATAACATGCAGAAGTTTTATAACAGCGATAGTTGGCAAATATTGCAAAATATCTATTGTTGTTTTATTTTGTAATTATTTTATAATATTATATTGCAAGCATTTATTTTTTCATATATTTCAGATTATAACCATTTTTATTTTTATTTTAATTTATTTTTTATATATTTTATTTTCATTATTCATTATTTTCGTTCATTCATTCAATATTATTTGCTATCATTTCTATTATTATATTTTATTCATTTTTTAATAATTTTTCTTGCACTATGCTATGTTTTATGTAAATAGCTAAAAATTATTAATTTTTTTTTTTTTTTTTAATATAAATAAATATTATTTATATTTAGAAGAATTTGTTTTTATTTTTATTTTTTATTTTTTTGTATTTTACTTAAAATTCTTATTTTAATTAAATTTTAAATTATGGAAATGAGATTTATTGTTATATAACGACAAATTATATTTTGCAAATTAATAATTGAAGTTTCTCAAATATATTTAAGACTTATTTTTTTGTTTTATATTATTATAATTTTGTATTTTTTATTTTTTTGCTACTCAAGTATATGCGCTGGCTATAATAAGGGAATATCCTTAGGTTTATTGCGCTTAACTTTTACAGAGCCCTTAAGTTCAGCTATAAAGTTGAATGAGGCATAGTTGGGAGAGATATATAACATTTCCTTATTGCACGCCTGCCCGAAGACCAAGCTCAAAGACTTTTAATATCAGCAGCGCTCTCTCTCTCTCTCTCTCTCTCTCTCTCTCTCTTTCTCTCTCTGTTGCAAGGCCATAAAATATGATACAAAATACAGTTCAGGTCAATTGAATGTCTTTGTATTTGGGTCAGCAATGCTGTCGCGCCTGGCCACTTGCCTGGCTGTCCGCCTCTGCCTCTGCCTCTGCCTCTGCCTCAGCCTGGCTGGCTGCTTTTGCAGTTGCTGCCACATCCAGTTGCAACAAGAGCCAGCCACTCGCGTATTTGGGCCACTGAGACTGGGCGGTCGGCCTGGTGGGCGGGGAGGATGCCCGGCACGCGGCTTCGGGCAAACTTGTTTTTAATCGTTGTCAATGGCCAAAACGTTAAAGTGTCCCGTTTGTCGCTCGTGGACGCTGCACTTGCGGCATTCGCTGTTTACACAGAGGCCTGGCTTTTATTTGCGGGCCCATTTGCTGGCTGCATTTGAAATAAAAAACAACAACAACAAAATCAAAGAGCAGCAAAACACAAAACTTGTTTCAAGTGCTCGCAGCGCTGTCATCGTTGCATCGTTGCAAACAGGTTGCACTGTTAGTTGCGCTGATTGTTGTAAATCAGCTCAGCTCACCTCCGTCCGAGAGACGCGATGCATCCCCCGCCCTACCGCCCCTTTCGCTGCATGGCAAATAAATTATGAGCAAGTGGAGCACTGTCGAAGACAGTTATGCGAGACATATGAGACGATTTTCAAGCATAGCTAACTATCAATATTTACGCACAATATCATCTTCTTACACTCCGCTCCCTCCCTACCCCTCTCCCTATATTTCTCTATGTGTTTATTTCCAAATGATTGCCTACGATTTGGTCGTGCGCAACGATTTAAGCTTTTTTTCCCCATTTATATTTTTTGGTATTTAATACGCATGACTTCAGCTTGGCTCTGTTGTTTATTTATGTTGTAACTGTTTTTTGACTCGTCAACGTATTCGTAGACCCGTTTTTTTTTCGTTTTTTTTGCTGGCTGCCTTCTTTTCTATTTGGTGCTTTTTTCCTAACGAGTTAGCTCAGAGATTTGCGTGGGGATCAGCCTATGTAATGCATACAAGATACACAGAACAACAAAAAGCAGCCAAAGTTGTCAGCTAAATCTGAAGTTCAAGTCTGCGTGTGTGTATGTGTGGGCTGCACTTAGCATGCTCCATAAAACATGTAAATTATAGCATAGACCGAGAGTTGAGTAGATAGCTTAATAATAAGGAAGTAAAATTTTAATGAATTCTTAAATAATATTCAATTAGTGCAGCCCATTTATGGCATAGAAAAGCAAGTTTAGCATAGTACTAAAAATATATATATGTATATAAATATAATAAATTACACATACATTTATAAATCATATTGATTAGGCTAATTAATTTGAATAAATAATAAAAAAAAATAAATAAATAAAATAAATAATAATAAAAAAAAATAAATAAATAGAAAATTTTGTTTATACGTAAATAGGGGGCTTAAAAAAATTAAATATAAAATTGCATCGAACGCCAATTCATTAATTTTAAAGAAAATAAATAAAAAATTGTACTTATAAAGATTTTGTTCTTTAGCGAATTCCTCTAGATGAGTTTAGATTTTAAATGCTAAGGTTTAGAAAGTATTAAATTAATATAAATAAAAAAAAATAATTTTTAATTAACTAACGTTTATTACCTCTTCAGCATTTATTTTAATTATTTTTTTTATTAAGTAAATTATTTTATTTTTCTCAAACTGTAATTTTGGACTCTCCCCACTTTCGTTAAGTGCACTTAAACACTCAACTAGAGTACAAATCGATGTACGCACATTATCCCAATTAAAATATTTTAATAAATCAAACAACGAAATCAATCGGCATTTCGAGAGAAAGACAGAGAGAAACAGACAGACAAGATAAATGGAATTTGTCCGACATTCGTTTAGGCACCGTAACATGCGATGATCAGATGCCGCAACTATGCTGATCAGTGTATTCGGAGATTGGTATGTTTCGACTGTGCAACTGTGCAACTGTACAGCTCAATTGGAAATTGGAAGCCAACTTCAACTCGAAAAACAACTTCAAATGACCAGATAAACATTGCCAATTGACTGTGCGTTGGCCAATGGAGCGAGCGGCGAGTAAAATGCGATTCAGTTACCGCATCGACAGCATCATCATCATTATCATTATCATAGTGGTAATGATGATGATGATGATGATGATGGTGATGGTGATGCTGAACGAGTCAATCGAGTTGCGTCGCATACCAAAACGGCCCAAAAGAAAATCATGGAAAAATGCGTAACAACAACAACGAAACGAAACGAAACAAAATGAAATGCCCGAAAATCAAAAAGCGTGGCAACAATTTTAAGCTATTAACGGTTAATCTGGGCTTGCATAACTCTCCACTCCTCCCTCTCCAACAGACATCACTCTTAAGCTATGCGTCGACCCAGTTTGTGAGTGCCTGCATATGTGTCAACTAAGCTTTAGTTATGCGCTTCGTATCTGCCGATGTAACAGTGATAGTATCCGCGGCTCTGGCTATAACTGTGAATGTATTTCAATCCACATGTGCGCATATAACTGTAGCTTTAGTATTTTAGTACAGATACAGATACATTTGCAGTACACGCTTATGTAAAACGTATCTGCATCTACATATATCATCGATTCTATCTGTATCTGTATCTCTATCTGTATCTGTATCTGTATTTTTTTCGTTATCTGTATCTGTATCTGTATCTGTATCTGTATCTGTATCTGTATCTGTATCTGTATCTGTATCTGTATCTGTATCTGTATCTGTATCTGTATCTGTATCTGTATCTGTATCTGTATCTGTATCTGTATCTGTATCTGTATCTGTATCTGTATCTGTATCTGTATCTGTATCTGTATCTGTATCTGTATCTGTATCTGTATCTGTATCTGTATCTGTATCTGTATCTGTATCTGTATCTGTATCTGTATCTGTATCTGTATCTGTATCTGTATCTGTATCTGCATCTGTATCTGTATCTGTATCTGTATCTGTTTCTGTATCTGTGTCTGTATCTGTATCCGCAATTCTATCTATATCTATATCTATATCTATCTATCTATATATCTATCTATGTATATCTGCCATTCTATGTTTATATGAGCTTAGCTCAATAATTACGTCATTATATTTGTATCGACGACCGTAACTGCATCTATATAGACACCTGTATATATGTAACAATAACTGTAACTGCGAATGTCACCTACAAATGTCCATGGCTGTTTCTGTGGCAATTTGACAGCCTGTAAGCTGAACCTCTGGTCTACCATTTTGGTTGGCAATTAGCCGCGATTATGTGCGTTGCATGTTGTGACCTGTACTTTGTAGTTTGCAGTTGAATGTTGTATGCGACATTTGCCACATCTGACACGCGCCACATGTGGCATACGTGTTCATATCCCAATCGATGCCCTGCCCCACCCCGCTCCCGTTTAGCCATTGGCTCTGCTCATTATGACTAATTAATGGAATTCGCACTACATTTCGCACAAATTTATGGCGCTTAGAGCGCCTGGCCACGCCCACCCCCCTGAGCAAAGCACGACCGCCCCCTCGGCTATTGCCGTTAATTGCTTATTTATTTTGTTTTACGCTCATTTTGGCAAATATGTATTTTATTTTTTCCCCACACAATTTTAATTTAGCTTCTGTTTTAGCTTTAGC
This sequence comes from Drosophila arizonae, assembly GCF_054131065.1. Taxonomy (NCBI): domain Eukaryota; kingdom Metazoa; phylum Arthropoda; class Insecta; order Diptera; family Drosophilidae; genus Drosophila; species Drosophila arizonae. Next base: position 3,258,935 of record NC_142923.1, read on the forward strand.
TATTGCTTTTGCTTCTGATCTCTTTCCAACTTTTTTCGCTCTTAGCTCTTAGCTGGCAGTTAAGAGGGTCATTGGCTAGAAATTAATGGCTCATTTTAATGGGTCATTCGAGAGCACTTTGTGAATAGTGATCAAAATTCAAACACACACATACACACACAGAAACATGCGCACCGGACTCTAAGTTGCTACAAATATAATTAGCTGAGCTTTGCCGAAAAAGTGGGAGACTAGGTCAGAGAACATGGGAAACATTTTTGGTTTTACCTTGCTGAACTTTCAACTTGATAAAAAGTAGCTCACAAACCTGAAAAGAGAAAAAGAATGAAGAGAATTATTAGTTATTTGTATTTTGAATTTTATTTATCGATTATAATAATGAACTGAATAAAACTAATATAGCTACTATTTAATCTATAAAAAAAGCTGTAAGCTGAAATGTGCAAGCAAATGATAAATAATGCAAAGCTCATTTATAGCTTAAAGCCCATTAAAGCTAACTATTGTAAAGCTAAGCAAAGCTTAAATCTTCACAAATTGAAAATAAATAAAAATATGTCAAAGGTCATTCTAGACTTAAAGCTGCGTTAAATAAAACTCATAAAAAAGTTTTTTTACTCAATTCTTTTCACCTAAGGCAGCTCAAAGAAATCTCATTGTTTTAGTTGGGCTAATAAATGTAAAACTATTTCATTAAAGTTACTATCGATCTGATTTAAACTAGTATGAATCCAAAGTTCAAGTAAAGATATTGAATATATATATATAGATTTTTATGAAAATATTTTATTCATCTGATGATATCAAAACTTCTCAGCAAAGAAAGCAAATTTACGCCTTGGCGCTGCAAATGTAATGACAAAAGGATGCGAGAGACAGGATACAAAAATAAGAGAGAGAAAAAAAAAAGAACGACGGAAAATGCAGAAATTTTATTGCAATATGCATATTAAATTCAATAAATTTTGCATGGCGTGAAACAGTAAGCGGAGATAGCTAGACTGACAGACAGCCAGACGCCACTGGAGCTGTATATATATATATATTTATATGTATATTCTTATCTATATATACATACATAGCTCAAGCATGGATGCGCGGTTGCAGTTGGGTTACAGGTCGCCATTGATAGACACATAAAATATGTTCGCAGGACGAGCGAGATGGAAGGAGGTAAATGGAAAATGGATGGGCAGAAAGTGCACGACTAGCAGATGCCTTGTATTGAGAGCTGAGACTGAAATATGGGCTGCTTATAGTCTATACTAAGTGTTGAGAGAGTATTTAGATAGTAACACTTAGGTTAATGACGTGATCTAAAAAGTTTTTCAGCACTAAGTATAACTGAACGATGTGTTCTAAAGGGTTTATTTATTGCCAGACAAAGAGTATTTAGAGCATATCGAAACTTTACAGGTTGATCTAAAATCGCTCTAAGCTCTAAGAATAGTCGAGTAATTTGATCTAAGTTCTTTTAGGGCTGTATATATATAGTATATGTCAGACATGAAGTACTTGATCTAAATACCCTTTGCCTGCCAGATATCAGCACTGGGATATGACAGTTTGAAAATTCGATCTAAAAGCTCTCTTAGCTCTCAGTATTCAAGCTAAATAATATGTCAGTTCTATGTGTGAAATATTTTCCAGACGGAGTGTATTTGTATAATATTTAACAATTCGAACTAAAATATAAAATCTAAGAAAAGTTGAACAAATTGATCTGAACTTTCGCATAGCTATAAATACGGGTATTTAGTCTTCCAGTATTCAGTCCTCCACGCTCAATTCAATAATGACACTATTCGACTACCACATACCCAGAGCTGATATTCAAGAGTTTATATATTTGAAGAGTTTTTAATTCCCATAAAACCCATTAAAAGGAGTTTAGTTCCATCTCAATATAAAACTAAAAACAAGTAAGAAGACTCTAGTCGAGACTGCTCGACTAGGAGATACCCTGAACCCTCTAAGCTGATATTCTAATCATTCTGCACTTCTTTTATGCACACATACATACAGATGCATCCACACGCACGCATAAGGCTGCGCTCTGCTAACTGCGCAGTAAGCAGCGACTGCGCTTGGGCTGCGCTGCAGTGTGGGCAATATTATGAGAATTTATTTGTCGAATAATTTCTTTTGTAAACATATGATCTTAATGAAACTTTCAGAGTGTAATCATATGGTTAAAATGTGTGTACATTCCAAAGCACAAGTCTCTAGTACTTGAAATGCGTTTTTTACAAATTGGGGGAGAAGGGGGCGTGGTATCCAAAATCTGTAAATTACAAAATCTTTGTATCTATTAACTTTATATACAACACAAATTTGAACACTCCAGGTCTAAAAATGTTCAAATTAGGCTGCAAAAACAAAATCCATTTTTCGATTATTCTCGATAAAAAAGTTATCGGACAATTTATCGAAAAAATAAAACAAACTCGTACTGCGTATGGTACACACGAGTATGCATGCCAAATTTCAGCTCTCTAGCTCTTATAACTTCTGAGATCGACGCACTCATACGGACGGACGGACGGACGGACGGACGGACGGACGGACGGACGGACGGACGGACGGACGGACGGACGGACAGACGGACAGGGCTATATCGACTCAGCTCGTCACGCTGATCAAGAATATATATACTTTGTGGGGTCTGCCACGCCTCCTTCTGGCCGTTACATACTTTTTCACAAAACCATTATACCCTGATTTCCCATTTTCAATGGGTTCAGGGTATAAAAAACGCCAATCAACTTTGTTTCTCAGTTCACTACTGTCAATCAGATCATCACATTCCCTCAAACTACCAATTACAGGGTATGCCAGGTAGTAAATCGAAAGAATTTGCTGCCAAAAAGTGCTGGAAAGCTTTTTCTCTTATTCATTTTTTTTCCGTTTTTTCTGCTCTTTTCTCTGCCAGAGTTCGCGACAAAGTTTATTTAGCTCTCGACTTGGAATTTGAATTGAATGTCCTCGTTGCTAAAGTGCAGGATTAAAAGCAGTCAGAGGTGAGTGGCAAAAAGAAGGAAAAAAGAAAAGAGAGAGATATATATATAGAGAGAGAGAGAGAGTGAGCAAACTGCATAAATCGAATCAGCTGACAATGGATTGGCGTCTGGGCGTTGAGCTCTGGGCAACGTGATGAGCATGCCAATTGTCTGTGGCAATAAAAATAGCTCGAGATTTATATTTAGCCAGGCCAATAGTTTGATACCTTTGAGCCAATCATTATCAATGCCACGACTTAATGACGGGTAGCCCACAGAATACAAAAAAATAAATAACTGAGCTCCTGTGGAGCGCTAAAACTCATCGTTGCGATTGTAGTCCAACTCTTGGCGCTGCAGTCAAAGCAACATTTAATTAAATAGTTGTTGTCGATTCTCTGCTGTGGAGTAACCACGCCCCACGCCCCACACCGCACAGCACACGCCCCTAACCCAATGCATATGTATCCCTTAACCAGAGGCCTCTCGTGTGTTCTGTGATTGCTTTTTGCCAGAGCGCGAGCACAAAAATAGTTTGAACTCGAAAATTGCGAAAATTCAAAATAACAAATTGCATCGATGTTGCTGCTGTGCGTTGCTGTTGCTGTTGGGTTGTTGTTGCTGTTGTTGTTGTTGTTTTTTAGTCACTGCGGTCGTCAACTTTTGCCGATTGGCAGGCGGCAACCGCGATTGCAGCTTCAATGCTCTTGCTGTTGCTGTTGCTCTTGCTCTTGCTGTGGCTGTCTATGAAACTGTGACTGGACCAACATCCACTCCATTCTCCCACCCTTCGGAAGCCCCATAGCGCCAGAGGCGTCGTTAGCGCAAATTGGCAAAGGGGGCGTGAGCAGCACGAGCTCCATCTCTCGCATCGCAGTGACTTTGCACTTTTGCAAAATACGCTTTAAGCGCAGCAGCTACTGAACAAAAAACTTGCTGAATTCTTTTCTTTTTTTTTTTCATTGTTAAGATCGAAATTATAATGTCAAAAGGAAATCTCAAAAGCTGTCGATTAGGACATGCAACAAAAAGTGTAGCTTGTGGCAGTTTATAGGCGATTCTTTTCTTCCTTAAATAGAGCTGGAAAACGTCATTCAAGATGAAGAATTTAAAGTTTAAGAATTTGAGCATCGCTGGATTTCTCTCGTTTCCTTTTCTTGTATTTGTTTATATTTTATTATTATTTATTTTTTATTATACAATATTAACAGTTATATAACTCTACTTTTAACATATCAAAAATAAATATATTTTTGAATAATACAACAGGAATTTTATATCATTCCAAGTCATCTATTTTCCTGTTCAGCTTATGAACAATATTGTTTGTTGTTGAATATTTTAACCAAAACCTACTCAAAAGCTGAATAGGATAATAGATGCCTCGGAATGATATGAAATTCTTGTTAGAGAAACAACACTAAAATTTATAGCAAATGGTTAAATCGAAACAATTTAACAAATTGTTAAAAATCAAAACACATCTAAAATCATTTATGGCAAAATACATCAAACACAACTAAAGACAAAAGTTGTAGCAGAAACTGCTAATAAGATTAAAAGACTACATCAACAATAGATGCTTACCATCAAATCATACACAGAGATCTCAACATACGGAAGAATCAAAAAACAAAACCTCACAGCAATAGATAGTAAAACAGACAAGAAAATTATCAACAAAAAAGTTTATTCTATATATATATATAAAAAAAAAAATCTATACATATGAAAGAAAATATGTATATAATATAAATTTATATTGACTTTATCCAAAATCATCTAAAGCATATATCTTCCTAGTGTAAGGTAAACATAAAAAAAAATTATCCACATTCAAAATATTTTATTTTAAGATTTTCTCTTTAAACTTAAATTTTCATTCTCATTTTCTTAATCTCATTCTTTCAAATTTCCAGCTCAACATCAACATCAAAAAATGTATAATGAAATTTATTTGGAAAATAGTTTCTACTCTCAGGTCATAAATCAACGCATTACACAGACCTAAAGCCATTACACATTTTAATCTTCTTTCACTCTGCGCTGTAGAGTTACAGATTAAAATTGTGCCCGAAATCCCCCTTTTGTGCTGTCTCTGCCCTGGGCCTGCCAGGGGCTGAGGTGTGCTCGGGCGGGGGAACAGGCTTAGTCTGTGTCCTTGCACTGCTAAGGCTTTGTGCTGGCCACGGCCAAGCGAACGCAATTAAAGAGAATATATCGCCGGCCAGAGCCAAAAAGCAAATCTAATTCCACAAGCAGAGGCAGAGCCAGAGCCAGAGCTAGAGCCACAGCCCGGGCCAGATCTCTGGATGAACCAGAACTTGCTTATTCTGCCGAAAAACTCGAGGCTCAGTCGGCTGGCAATAATTCAGCGGAGTTGTTCCGCTTGATTGTTGTTGTTGTTGTTTGACCAAAAACGAAGAAGAAAAAACAGTGTGCTGCAGTTGCCGCATGTCCATTGCAGTCGCGGCCGCCTTGTTAAGTAATTTTGTTAATAGGCTCCGGCTTCAATAAATCTTTGTTGCTTGCCACAATTCGTTGCACATTTCATGCTCTCTTTGCTGTCGGCTATTCAAATGGAAACTAGTTCAAGCTCTCGAGAAGCTCAATGAAGTTGTTACCACCCACACAAGCACACACACACACACACACATACAGAGAGAGACACTGAAACAGTGCTTGCCACAAATTGTTGCACGCACCTGAGCCTCTATCAACGCCTTTACCAAGCCTACAAAAACCCACTGCCTCAAATACTTTTGCAAACTTTCACCAATTTGTGGAATCGAAGCGATTGCAACAATAGGAAAAAAAAAATCGTAATAGTAATAGTAATAATAATATATATATTTTTTTTATGCTCACAATTATTATTTTGAGGCATTTCTACAAAGAATTTTCAACACGTGTTTCGAAATGTTTTCTTTTGTTGAAGCTTTGGAATAACTTTCTTATAGAGTGTTTATGCTTGACAAGACTTTAATTGAAACTTTGACTTTACTGTTCTATCATGTTGGTTTGTTTAATAACTTGGATATTTATATTGTAGTTATAATATAATTCGGTTTTGGCTATAATTTGCTGATACCTATTTGTGATAAATTTATAGAGACATCTAGGAAATGTGTTCAAAGAGTATCGCATATTAGAGTTTTGTTTCATTAAATGAGTTTGGCAGTTTGACCATTTAGGCTGCTTGAATAACTCTTTTGTCTGAGCGTCATAAAATGAAACAAAGAATCTATACTGTATTTTGAGCAAAAGCCGCACACTGATGATGCCACAGTTATGAATAAAGAGATTTCATTATGTGTTTGTTAAAAACCCATTGATAGTTTTTTCACAAAATCAAGCATAAATATTTATAAGAAATGAAGCTCTCTCTGAAGAAAGTGTTTATAGGCTCTAAGGTTTTTTGACTTTTTTTTCTTTTTAGGTTTAGTTAGTATTTTAATTATACTTATTTATTTTATTTATTAATTTTTGTTTGTTGTTATTATTATAATTATTATTATAATTTGTAAAAATTTGTAGTATTTAGACGTTGTAAATAATTAACTTAGAGCTTAGAGAATAAATGGAAAATATTTTATATGGTTACACGTCTGTAATTTATTTTAATTTTAATATTATAAAATTATATAAAATATTGGGTTAATATATGTAACTATTTTTCATTTATTTTGTAATTTTTAGTTTTTTAATAAATATCTAAACAAATAATTTATTTTTTATAACAGATTTTTTTAAAATTTTGTAGCCATAAGCGAGTGCTTTATTTTGTGACGGCTGTTTTTGGCAACGGCTGCCACAAATCCTGAAATTAATGGGTATCTCATGTACGTTGCATGTGTCAATAAATGCTAGTCATTTATCTTGCTTAATATTTGCGCTTAGCTAATTTTCGATTGCAAGAGAATTTCTGCTCATTGAGTTGATTACGGCGATTATGGCTGCAACACTTGCCCCAATTCACCATTACTCTATATATATCCCTCTAACCACATATACACTCTCTCCCTCTCTCTCCCGCTGACATCACCCCTCGCTGTGGCACCTGGTCTTTGCGCCTTTCGCGTTGCGCTGTTATTTACACCTGTTGCGCTTTTTTGGCGCTGGCGCAAACTCATGAAAAATGCACAAAAGTTTACACAAAATTTACCAACTTGAACAACAACAAGTACGTGTGAGTGTGAGTGTATATGTGTGGACGTTGTTAAATGGAATTTAATTATAAAATAATTATGCGCTCATTTGTTGCTTTTGTTTTAATTGTTTTGGCTCTTGCTTAATTTGCCTCATTAGAAACATCTATTTTTTTCTTCGCCTTATTTAAGTTTTGCTTTGACGCTTGGTATTTGGGTCAGGCACTTTTGCTGCTACTGTTGGCTTGACTTTCTGTCAGTCTGTCCAATTCATCAGTTTACAAGTTCTTCATGCCATCATTAAGGCACATAAGTCAACCAGTCGGTTCTGGTTTAAATACCCTCCATAAGCAGAGTTTTAGTAGAAAATCTGGTAAACAAAGTTTGCTCTTACCAAAATAAAATTTGGAAAGATTTTTCTTAGACACTATGTCTTTATACATGCACATATTATATATATATATATATATATATATATAATAGAGTTATTATATATATATATAATAGAGTTATATTCTTACAGGGTATTCAATTTTTAATTTTTCATTGATATATTTTTGATATAAAAATCATTCACATTCAAAGTTTTAAAATCTCTTTTTTTTATAATCCCAGGGTATCTGCAAGCACATTACTTCCACCTGAGCCCTACTCCAACTCAACAATCTCAACTTTGCAGTTCACTGTTTTTTTTTTTTTTCACTCCAAACTCAATATTTTCAACTCATTTAAATTGGTTTTAATCAGTTTCACGTTTAGTACACATTTTTTGCTCATTTTGAAATGATTTTAATTCAAATAGTTTTTGCTGAATTTTTCATTCTGGCTTTTTTTTTTTTTTTGCTATTTGTGCAATGAAAATTAGAATTTTTGTGTGGCTACAAGGTGAGCCGCTGGCAGGAAATAAATTACAAAACTGGAATTCGCAATGGTTAATTGTGTGCGAGCGCGCTCATTGCATAGATTACGCATACGCCGCGTTGCACAAAAAATAAATACCAAATAGTAACTTGTAACTGGGAGCTGTTAATGCATTTATGCGCTTTGTCAATTTCCAATTATACGACTTTTAATTGGCAATCGTTTGATTAATGGATTTATGGAGCTGCATTCAGTTATTGACATGTGCAAGTCCAAACACAAACGACGCGATTCAAGTATGAAATGCTTGAGTAACATTCGCAAGTGTAAGATAAATGCTTTAATATATACATATAATAAATAAATAAATAAAAAAAAAGCTTTTTTATTCCCTTTGTGCTTTTTATTATGCCGCAATAATATTTTGTATATGTATTTCTTTTTAATATTTTATTATTATTTTTAGTTTACATAATTGCTAAAAAAAATTTTATAATAGATATCTAAGCTTAAGAATCTTTCAGAAAATTACAAAACTTATTTTTGTTGAATTTTTTTTCCGTATTTATAAGATACAAAAAATGCATTAAAAGTGTATTTTCTGCTTTTTTTTAGTATTGTTATAATATTTGGATTTTTAATTTAATATTTTCAAATTGATATTATAATTTTCCAGCTTATGGCTTTAATGCTACAAACAAATTTAAGCTGATCAATTATGATTTCGTTATGTCCTTAATTCAATTAAAACGTCTACTGATTTATGAAATTAAATTCTGTATTTTTTGCAATTTTTGTATATCTGTTTTTTGCAGCATTCTTATACGTGGTAAAGCCTATGAAATATTTTCACCAACTTTAATTAACTAATTGGCAGAAAAGAGATAAAAATAAATAAGTAAATATATCGAATTGGCGATTCACATCTGTATGTGTGTGTGTGTGTTTGTGTGTGGCTAATTGTGTGCTGTGCCATAGTGAGACATGAAAATAATAAAAATGAGTGTATCAGGCCAATACGCTGATTGATGCTAATAATCAATGCACATACAGAACATGTACATATATCAATACATATGTAGAGAGAGAGAGAGAGAGAGAGAGAGAGAGAGAGAGAGAGAGAGAGAGAGAGAGAGAGAGGGAGAGACATATGATAGTAGGCTTGCAGCATAACTCAATTACAAGTAGGAGAATCGAGAGAAACGTGACGGGGAATGCCACATGAGACGGCGGGGACAGCATTTAGGCGGGGCGGGGAGCGGAAGCAGCAACGACCACAGAGCAGAAATCTAATCCGTGTTATGTAATAAAACGGATTCACTACTGAAATATTCAGAATGGTGAGGACAGGAGTCGAACAGTCGGTGCATTCCTCTCGCTGCTCATGTGGCTCCACAATGGAAATGAGAAATGAAATATGAGTTGGACACAAAAGGCTTTGGCCTGGCCTTGGCTCTGGCATCTTTCGCTCGAATTGTCAGCGAAAAATGTATTTTTGGCCCATGGGCGACAAATGAAATGGTCCGCAAATAGAAAGCCCGCAAAAATGAAAACGCGATAAGCATGAAAGCGAATGAATGCATCCACATTCCGGCCACATACTGCCAGCTGAGGCCATATTTTAATAATCTAATTGCTAGCCAGAACATTTCGCTCTCAGATATTATCAAATATTTAATCTCTTCATTAATTTCTTCCAAGAAATAAATCTGTTTAGTGCGCCATGGATGCATTAATATTTAATATTCAATTTGTGTGACCATGCAAGTGCCATGGAGAACGTTTACGAAAGCAAGCACAAAACAGAATGAAAGGGAATGCTGCTCACTGAGAGTGTAAATAAATGGGAAAGCCAAATGGAACGTTGAGGAAGTATGCCCAGAGGGAAATGGGCATGATTGAACATGATCTAGGTGATGTTAGGCAGTTAAGCAGCCAGTGGAAACGTTTACGAAGGCAAGTAGAATGACAACGAATGCTGTTAAGAGAAAGTGTTAATATAATTCGGAAAAATCAAAGGTGCCAGAGAAAACGTTTATGAAATGAAGTACAAAAGGGATGTTAAAAAGAGAATGATGAAGTTTAAGATATTCTTTATCTAAATGTAGTAAATGAAGGCTTGACATTAGTTGACATAAGGTAAGTCAGAGCAGACAGTGGAAACGTTTATGAAATTCTCGCTGAAGAATATAGGTTAAAGCTTGAGGGATAACAGAAGGATATTATTGTTTATCTAGTAAGTATTCAAAGTTAATAGAGTACAAATAATAACAATTAATATAGGAAGACGAAAATGGACTGCAAATGAGAAAGAGGACTAGAAAGATAAATTGTAAGAAAATATCCTCGAGAAAAAACTAACTAGAATATGCATTAGGATTACAATTGTGTCTACCTCATAAATTCGCTTGGCGCCTTCTCATTAGCTTTCAGCACACGTTGATTACATTTACGGAATATTATTTATCAGAAAGTGAATTACAGCAAGATGGAGAGAGGGAGAGACGAGAGAGAGGTAGGGAATGGCTCTTGCATTTCTAATATGCCTAATTGAAATTGCAATTAGCCAAGGGCGGCAAATGTTGCTCGCTCGACGTTCCTTCAATTAACACACATGTGAATTATTAATTGCAGCAGTTAATTTATAGGCAACACGCCGACTAAAAGAAGCCAAAAAGCTCAATCTTCCTGCCACGCCCTTCACTCTTCAACTGGCATAAATTGCAATTTGTCTCAAGTGTTCCGCTTGACTCTTTACAGGACCAAGTTTTGCTGTCGTCTCTGTCGTTCACTATATACATATATTATATCTCTATCTCCCTCTAGCCACTTTCTATTATGAAAACAGCAAAAAGTTGTTAATTTGAAACAATATCAATTGCAAAGTTTTCCATATGCTTTCATTGTAATTTTCTTAAATTATTTCGGGGTTTTTCCCTTTCAGCTGCAGTTGGCCAAACAAATTAATGAATTGCAGCATTTTCACTTTAGCATTCATTCCATTTTATTTATGGCTTAAAGAAACTCTCTTGGCCGATTACCGCAGCGAAATGAATTAAAATAATGCAAATGAGCCACACAAAATAAACTGCAAGAGTTCCGCCGAAGTAAAGCTCTGAATGAGTAACAAAAGCATAAAATTCTCTTCCATTCTTAACTTCTCTTTCCACCCCTTTCCACGCCCCCTCACCGTTTGCATCAATGGACGAACGGAGCCAGGGGGCCGGCTAGCTCGACCGTTCGGTTCAAGCAGCTGCTGTTAAGGGCAGCTTGACTCTCGAGTGCTAAAGAATTGCCAACAATGAGCAAAGTGACAACAGAGAAAGCGAGAGCGAGAGAGAGCGAGAGAGGGGCAACTGTAATGAGATGAATGTGCTGCAGCTATACACTGCAATAAAAGCGACCTTCCCCCTTCGGTTGCCTTATAAATCAACCGTGAATCGAGCTGTTGGCAACTTACTTAGTTAAGGCCAAAGATGAAAGATAAACGAGCTGCATTTACAGCACTTCAAATTGTCACAGATTTTGTGGTTAAACAATCTAATTATAATAAAATATATATATATAGGTGATATTTTATATTAATAATAAATTAGAAATTTAATATATACAAATATATAAATTGTTTAAACATTAATATAGTTGATTAGCTATAATAAAAATTAAAAATAAATAATACTTCAATTATAATTTTTTAAATTATATATTTTTTATATTATATTTTTATTATAAATAACATTTTTATTTAGAAATATATTTAATCAGAAAAAAAAATAAAAATATTTTCCTAAACATATTTAATTTTATTTATCTAGTTAATTTTTATTTGATTATTATTTAAAGAAATATAAAAGCCATTTTAAATTTAGACACATTTATACAAGATAATTTTTATTTTTATTTATAAAATGTTTGTATATTATAAATATATATACATGTAAATAGTAAAAGCATATATAGATAACATTAATAATAGAATATGCTTAGCTCTAAAAGCCCCGAAATGCAAACGATTGTCAAGCAGCGGTCTTTGTGTATACAAATTCCATGGAATTCCATGTCGCATTTCCGCTGCCTGCATATAATATATACATACACACACATATATATATATACAACTATGTATGTGTGCGTCAGTGCAGCTGCACAAAACACGTGCCAACTGTCTAATGTTGGCCATTTCCTGTTAGCCGAAACCTCAGAAAAACAGCCAACACGAAGCATTCTAAAATGCATAAAGGGCAACAACTTGTGCGTCAGCAGCAGCAGCAGCAGCAGCAGGCAGCAAAGGGGGCGGGGCAGACATAGTCGAAGTATGTATATACACATATATTATATAAATTATATATAGTAAATATACTTATATATCTGCGTGCATAACTATGGCCTATGGCTGTGTCGCTTTCCATGTAAAACGTGCCACGGAAATGGGGACTAACGAAAAAATACCAACAGCAGTTGAGTTGGAGAGATGCGACATATAAACTAGATGATGAACTAGCAGTTACTCAATTCACTATAAACTAAATAGAACTCTGAGCTAAACTGTAACTAAATGATGAACTAGCTGTTACTATATTAATAATGTTTTGCTATATTTATATATTATCATTTGTTATCATTTATAGCTAGAAATGCTCTGTAAACTCACATAATTGGCTTGGTCAAATCTCGTTTGGCTTGAGACTAGTCTTGCCTGCATATTAAAAAACATAATTGTGCTCTTCTTCTTATCTGTTGCTTGAAAGTCTGCTTCAATTATATTACCAGCTAATACTCTCTTTTATAGCCCAAGCATATTTTATTTCTTGGAATAGCTTTTTATATAAATGCTTCAAAAGGTTGTTTCCAGCAATAAATTTTTAAATTTATCTTTTTTTATTTGTTCTTTTTCTGTTCTATTTTCAGAGTGTATCTTAAATATTTATTAGGCGACAGTTTCAACCATGGCATAAGATTTTCTTCGACACTTTTTAAAATGGTGTAAGATCTTTCTCATAGAATAGTTGCCTCTATTTATATATAGACATCTGAGATGAATTTTAAATATTTTCTGTAAATAATTTTCTCCTAAGACCAGAAATTCAAATATTCTTATCTTATCCATATACAAAGTAAGCAGTAAATAAAAAAACCCAGGCTTGTTTTTGTCTAATATGCAGCGAGAACTTCTTTATACCCTAGAAAAGTACAATTTTTAATACGATGTTGATTTCACATGAGATGCTATATTTTCTTGTGTTTCTTTGTTGCTCTCACTTATTTCTCAATTTTTTTTCTAAGTTTCGCTATCAAAAATTTTGTAGATCACCCCAACATAATGTGTTATAGAATAATTTGATATGCATACTTTGGATATTTACATGCTTATAATATGCTAGTTAAATATTAATTTACCTATTCTGCCAGATTTACGTTTTACCGTTTAGCCATTTAACTCACATATCATTTAAATAAATACAACTAAATTAGAAGGCAGGCATACTAAAGTAATTCACTGCACGTTCCGCTTGTTAGGCACGTTTCTAACCAACATTTTTCGAGGGTATTAAAATATGTTAATAATGCGCCCAAGCCGAGAGCTAAGCCAGCGTGATAAACGTGATAAACGTTCTGCTGGATGAATGACCTTTAGCCTTTATCGCTCTTTCTCTCTCTCTCTCTCTCTTCCTCTCTCTTTCTTTGTATGCTATACTCTCTCTTTCTGCTTAACCAAAACATTAGTTACAGCTGCAGAGCTCCGAGAAATGCCCAAGTCAATATTTAATAGTGTGTTCATCCTCGCCCATAGGCTTCACGATTTGCCTCTCTCACTTGGCTGGCTGCATCATGTGTGTGCTGCATCTTCAGTTGCTTCTATTTGCTGCCTATATTTGTCTCGCCTGCTTCTTCTTCTTCTTCTTTGACTATGACTTCTAGTTCTGCTTCTTTTTGTTGTTTGTTTGGCATTTCTTTTGAGTTCATTGCCGCAGCCCAGAGTCGAGTCGAGTCGAGTTCGGTTTCTGTTCTGGTCAGCCACTTGCACTGTTTTGTTCTTTTATTTCTCTCGCTTTGCATCTGCAACTGGCAACACCATCATCATCATCATTAACTTCACCAACATCATCATTGTCTTCACTTGACTACCCTTCTGGCTTGGCGTGTTCGTTAGTTCGCCTGGCATAGTCGGCGATCATAATTCAATTATGCGATCCACAGTGGGAAACATTTCCATTCTCTGTTATTTTTTGTTGTTGTTTCTACTTCTCTTCTACATCTTTTACTTTTTTCTAGTTCGTTTGTTTCATTTTCATTTTGGGGGAAGTCAAGAGTTATCTGGCAGCACCTACAAATTAGTTGGGTTAATGCCTGAAGCAGGAAATGCCCATTCAGAGCTGTACTTAGAGCTGTAAGTTGAACTATTTAGCCAAAGCGCATTGGGCAAATGGTTATTTGAAGTGTGGGAAAAACTGGGAGACAAAAACAGACAAACTAGTTGGAAAATTAGAAAACAAGTGATTTGGCATAATTTCTGAATTTGTTCTTAAGAGCCGCATTTGTTGAGCTGGAAATTATGAAAAGCTTTTTGTACTTGAAATTACACCAAAGCAAAAATTGTAGAAAGATATTAAAAAATTTAACTTTGTAAATAAATTGGGAATTCTAAACGTACTTTGAGATTGCAAAAGGTATTTTTAATAAATATAAAATTTTAAAAATATTCAAATGTATGTATATTTGCAAGCAATTTAGCAATAGATACAATTAAATAATATTAAACGAAATTTTAAAGCTTTATATCAATCAGATATAATAAAAAGCAATTTTACGTCCTTTTAAATCCCCTGTTTTTTTTTTTTTTTACTTTTTTAAGTTTGAAATATTATCAAAAATGTAATATATATCTGATTGAAGATAGGATAAATAGAATGAAGGTTTTTTTTAAGTTCATAATATTTTTGAATAATTTAAATTTATATTAACATGATTTTGGAAAGAATAATGAAATGCACATGCATAATATTATTTAATTATAATATTTTTGATTTAAAATGAACCACGGTGCCTACTGCTTGCGGTTTCTAAGCCTTACACACACACTCGCATACACACACGCATACACACAGAGACTATGGAGCTGGTTGCAGACGAGATTTGCACGCTTTCTTCTCGACTTAGGCCGCGAGACTTTCGTCTTTCAAAACATAATTCTACAACGGCG
Source organism: Drosophila arizonae (assembly GCF_054131065.1). NCBI lineage: Eukaryota > Metazoa > Arthropoda > Insecta > Diptera > Drosophilidae > Drosophila > Drosophila arizonae. The sequence continues at coordinate 3,274,144 of NC_142923.1, forward strand.
GCACCTTGGCACATTTTTCACATATTTTTCGAGTTCACGCGAAAGATCAGAGAGAGATGGAGAGAGAGAGAGAAAATGGTGTCGAAGCAAACGAGTTGGCCAAAAATGGAAATGGAAAAAAATATTCCCAATTGCTGCTAATGATGGCCAGAGAGGCTGTGCTAACTGAGCCACAGTCATCATCAAAGGGTCGAGCTTAGGGTATGAACGAGGTAGTAAATTCTGTTGCTGGCCAAACACACATTTTGACTTTCATTTCTTTATACAGTTAGACACTTTTATTGTGCTTTACATTCTTCTGTGTGTGCTTTGCCCTTGCCTTTGACTCACTGTTTACTGCTGCTCTTGCTTCTTCTTCTTCTTCTGCTGTTGTTGCTACTGCTGCTGTTGCTGCTGTTTATTTGAACTTTTCTTCAATTTCTATTTTTACGAACGATAACAACTTTTGCTTTATATGTGCCATGTGCAATATTTTCGACAACAACAGCAACAACTACTACTCTAACTCTCAACTGCTGCCTTTGTGACCCTTTGTGCTCTTTGATTTGTATACGCATTCACGAAAGTGAAATGAGCATATTCGTTTTGAGCAATGTTCGGTTTGCTGACTGTTCGTATAAACGAAAGTCAGCTTGAGTCAAGCTTTTCTCGATTAGCTTAGTAGAGGCGTGGCAAATCGGAAAATTCCTCAGTTGACATATCGAAATCAATAAGATATGCCCTTAATCTCTATGCCCATTTAGGGCGAGGCTAATCGGGTAGAGCCGAATTTTTTACAGCTATAGAGCTTGAATGACTTCACATCCTTAATTGGGGGCGTGCTGAATCGAATCTGACAGCGAATGAGTATTCTGCAGTCGTTAATGCCCGACTGCAACGTTCTACCTAGTTGTTTTTGTTTTTGCTTTTTACACATTGCCAACTTACGAGCTGCCATTTTATCTTTATTTTCCCAATTTTCATTTTCTCTTTTCTTGACCCATACAGCTTTTGCCAAACTCTGCTGATTATAGCAATAGAATATGTCTTCTACATAGCAAATATGTGCATGCATAAATATTTATTTGTTTCTTTATAAGCAAAGCTTCATAGGAATTGCTCTTTGTGGGCAAAAGTTGAGCGAAATGCGAAATTGAGATTATGCAAATTAGCTAATGATTTATATTATATTAATACAAATTACATTTGAATGAATAAAAATCGCTAATTATTATAAACACAAAATGAGAATTAAGTAATATAATCTTAATTGAGGGAGTGCTTAATATTTTCAATCTACTCACCTATATAGGTTTAAAATAATTCTGCATATATCTAAGCAAAAATTTTAAATTGCTTCTCACATTTAAAGCTCATTCAAAATCTGTCCCTAAGCTCGGCATTTAAAATAAAACACCAAAATTAAAATAAAACCAAAAACAAAATTAAGATAGGGGTCTTCCATTGAAACTACCCTCCAAAAATCTGATGCCGAAAAAAATGCGCTGAATACAATTTTTTTTTTCTTTTTTTTTTTTTTGGCACAAACCAAAACAATGTGCCACGTTTTCCTCACTCATACACACACACACACACGCAGAGCAATACAAAAGGAAGGAAAAAACCACTTAGGATTTTCAGGGCTATGGCTGCGATTTTGGTTGCAGGCCGCCCGCTGGAAGTCGCCTTCTGCCAGCCCCCCCATCCCCTGCCTAGCGCAACAAATGAAAAACTCGGCGCGCTTATCGAAACGCACGAAATTCAGTTGGCAGCCCTCGCAGACACTTGTGCATATTAATTGCTTATTGAGCAGGCCCGAGGGGAGGCTCCAAAAAGGGGTTGGCGCCGGGGTGTATAGGGGTCTGTGGAGGGCACTGAATGGTTCAGGCGGAGAGGGCTTTCGGTTACTCTCCGCTGCTCTGCGCTGAAAAGAAAGCAAGCACCCATGGGCGCTTTTGTTGATACACTTGACAGAGAGTTGCATTACTTTGTCACGTAGCGTGGAGGAGCTCTCGACTTGGAGGAGTTGGGGCTACGCCAAAAGGGCTGCAGATACTCGTGTTAGCTAGAGGAGCAGCGAGAGCTAGAGGTTAACTATCGCTTTATGCTAACTAATCTTTCATTTTCAGAAAATTCAGCTTTTAGAGATAAACTCTGATAAGATAAATGTGAGTTTCATTATATCTTAGATACCATTATGTGACTAATATATCATATGTGTTCGATATGTTCGAGCTATGTGCAAACTTTTGAGTTCTTAATATATCAAGTGAGATTGTATATTTTATGTAAAAAATTAATACAAATATTGAATGAAAGGAAATGGCTTATATTATATATAAATAAGGAATATTGGGAACATGTCTTACAAATACCAACTAAATTATATGACTTGTGCTAAAAAAATATCATATTAATATTTTTCTGTTCCATTCTAATCTTGTCTTGCCAATATATAATATTAAATCCAAAATATTTTTGCCACTCTAATACTTTATACTACTGAATTATCAGGGTATATTAGCTACAACTATTGGATTTTCATAGTAGTACATCCTGTTCTACATACACCCTCGCTCTCTCTCTCCCACTGTCTCCCTCTCTCTCTCTCTCTCTCTCTCTCTCTTCCACTTCTTTGTTGCTCAACTGCTGTGCTCTATGAGTATTCTTCAGCATCGCCTTTTTTATTATTCTTTTATCAGGTTTTCAATCAGTCAATGCTGGCGTTGCCTCTCACCCCTTATGATTCATTCATTCATTTATTCACTTCATTCATGCACTGCTCACCTGTGTTGTTGTTGTTTGCTGTTGCTGCTGCTGTTGTTGTTGTTGGTTGTTGTTTTTTTGTTGTTGTCACTGCCTAGTGGAAACAAGCGTTTTCCTGCCTCTGGGCTCAAAAGGGTTTTTTTTCGTTCGGGTTTTCGGGCCTTCAGTTCTTTCTGTGTATATACATATATATATATATATTTATCGGCTACATATATACAATTTTTTTATTTTTCACAGGGTAGCTTTCGTTGTTGTTGTTGTTACAGCCACTTGTGCGCTTTTATTACCGCTTGGCCCTTTTCTGGTTGACAAAACGCCCGCGCTTTAAATTCTTTTTTTTTTGTATATTTTGTTTTGGTTTTTATATTTTTTACGTTTTATTTTTTAATTTTTTCTACCAGCATTTCTCGTGTTTTGGCTTTTTAATCTTTTATTTCTTTTTTAATTTTTTTCGCGTCGTTTGGTTTTTTGGCTTTGTAATTTACACGTTTTTCGTTGCCGCGTTTGTCGCTGTTGATTTTCCTCGCTAACCCTGCAGGTGTTTACTTGTTGTTGTTGTTGCTGATGTTGCTTATGGCAACCTGTTTGGCCAAACAATTAAAAATATTTATTAAATGTTTGATTAAAGGCAACAACAACAATTGCGTGACCCAACATGCGAAATTATTGGCTAATGAGTTTACTCAATTACGGCTAATATAATGATAATTTTTAGAAACATTAATTTAGCTAAAAAATAAAAATAAAAAAAAAAAGCGAAAAGCAATTAATTTTTTATTAAATTCTCTGATGATTGACAATCATTAGGTGAGCATAAATATGAATTTAAAAAAATTTTGTTTTTTGTTTTTTTGGTAATTATACAAATTTAAGATAAGGCAAGAAGGGAGGAAAAAAAAAACACACACAAAATAAATGGAAAATACAATTATTTTAAACAATTGTTATCATTTTTGATATATTTAATTTCAATTAAATATTTTAAAATTTCAAAATTTTTTAAATATGTACCAATAATTAATTAAAAACAATATTAAATTGATTTTGTGATTTTATTTTTGCATAATTATTTATTTATAAAATATGTAATGTGTATTTAAATAATTGTAATACATTTTATAATTTTAAGAAAGAATTTTATGAAACAAAAGCAAATTGCAATAAAACAGCAGCATGTACATTCATTTTAAAAACTATAATTTCAAATTCATATTATTAAATAAATATTTATTAGTAAATAAATAATTTATGAATCATGACTATTTGGGACTAGAAGTTGCTTTGTTTCCGCGTGTTTGCCGCGTTGGGGTCGTAGCAACAACAACAGAAAAAATTTGCATTAATCAAGTTCTAATCAAACAATTTTTGATTAATTCAGCTCTTTGTTTATAAATTTGTATGCTTGTTATAAATATTTCATCCCATAACTTGTTTAAGACAACAACAAATGCCGTTTACAATCAACAATCGAATTAATTAACGGTTATTCGGTTTCGGTACAAGAAGTCGGTCAATTTATGTCTGCAGAGGCCCAAGTTTAGCTTTAAATTTAATTAAGAGACGAGACTCGAGAGCAAGAGAGCGAGCGCCGAAGACACCCGTTTGTTAATGATAATCATGATAATCATGATGAAGAAGGAGAACCAACTGAAGCAACAGAACTTGGCATCTGGAGTGGCTTTCTAAACAGCTAGAGCCGCCGTCGCCGCACGCTTCGTTGGCCAGCGGGCAGCGGATGAGCAGGAGAAAGAGGAAGACAAAGAACGAACAGCAGCGGCAGCGGCAGCAGCGGCAGCGCAGTAGCTGGCCAACACTCGAGAACAACAAGAAACAAGAAGAACTAGCGCCCCGGCAAGAGCAAGACCGTAATAGGGAGAGGCGATATACTGCTGGATGAAAACTAGCTAACCGCTAACGGTAAACAAAAACGAAAAGCTTCTATCGATAGCCAAAGCAGCGGCTGCGGCTGCGACTGCAGCTGCATGGACTGTAGGAGGAGGGGGAAGTGCCGTAACCGGGCGACGTCACGCGGCGCGCGCTTAAAATTCTTGCATGCAAGCCAATTATCAAAGCGGTTTGGTTCGGGTATCGACTATTGGTATCGAGTTCAAATCAAAACGGTTCGGAACAAAAAAAAAAATTGAATGTCAAAGAATAGAGAACAAAACAGGTTTTTAGCGTTTGAACAGGATTTGTGTTGAATTTTATGGCAAGTGTATAAAAAATGTAAATAAAAACAAAACACACGCACAAAGATGACGTGCTTAGCACACACACACAAACACCAACACACATAGACGTAGACACTGATAAATGACACGAGAGGTTAACACACCGTTAGAAACCGTAGCAAAGTAGTAGCCGCTGCGTTGCGACGCGCTCAACACTTGGCAGGTGACTGAGACAAGCGCCAGCAGGCCACAAGCCAAGAACTGAAATAATAAAACGGAAATACGAGCTGCGCTGCCAGCGGACCAACAGCAACAGCAGCAACAGCAGCAGCGGCCAAGAGCAGCAGGCCAAACATGCTGCAACAGCCTTAACAGCAAAGCCGAAGTTGTACTGTTATGGTCGGAGTACGAAGCTAAAGCAGCGACGCGACGCAGCGCTGACTGCGCAGCTCAGACAACAGAGCGTCAAGCCACTGTTAGGCGGCGCGCTGCTGTCATTTAACATAGCGGCGTATTCAAATTGCGAAACAAATATTTGTATGCATTTATTTTTGGATTTAAAGACCATATCGGAGACTTAATTACTTTCCACTTTTTTTTTTTTTGGTTAGGTCGAAATATTGATGCTAATTATCATGCAACCATAATCAAAAGCATTTAGTGTGGCTGCAATTATCTAGAGGAAATGCAGAGGAGCATTTAAACTAAGAAAAAAAGTTATTCGCATTCAAAAATTATTAAAAACTTGCGGCAAATTATGCAAAAATTATAAACAATAGGAAATGAAGGTAAAATGAAGGTGAGCGATATGTTGAAGCTTGTGGTAAGAGTATTGTTAAATTGCTTGTCAAATATTTTGTAATAATTAATTGTACACAAAAATATTTTTAAATTTATTTGATATAAATGTTGAATTTATAAATTTAATTTTTATATTTTTAGCATGGACGTATATAAATTATTTATACATTTTTGAAATTATTTTATTATTCTAATTATTTATATTAAAACTAAAACTATTATTTAAAAATTCCAAACATTATTTAAATATAATTTTAAAATCGCTTTCATATGAATGCACAAAAATAAGTAAATATTTCTTATGTAAAATATAAATAAATATATTTACTAAGCATATACATATTTTCCTTTATTTTATTTTATTTATTTATTTTTTTTTTTAATATAGAATTTTTAATAACATAACATTTTTGAATATTTTTTGATTGTAGAAAATGTTTTATTTATATATTTAATATTTTTTTTTTAATATTTTATAATTACAAAAATATGGGTTAAGTATACATAATATTATTGTTAATTCTAATGTGGTCATAACCATTAAGAATAGTATTAAAATAAAATAGCTTCAAGAAATATGATACATACATAACATAATATCCACAATCCTATCAAATATCTACCATAAATCTCGCAACCAATTTCACCTGCTCTTGGGAAACTTACAAAATTTAATTGACATAAATTTCGCCAATTGCAAACCAAATTCAGCTCGCAAAACTTTTAAGCCACGTGCTTGTACTAGGCGTTTGTCGCCAGTCAGCGAACTGTTACCGCAGAGCTGTTAAAATGCGCTTAACATGCGCTGTTAGCCGCATAGTTTTGGGCAAATTAACAGCTGCAACAACTGCTAAGTAGCTCAACTCTCTACATAATTAGCTGGCACGTATATATGTTGGCCAAATAGTTTTGGCCCTCAAGACAAGCAACAACAAAAAAGCTAGACTTGTGCACCTGCTTGTAAATAGCTGAGATACCTTGTTCTGACTAGTAAAAAATTTTGGTTTCTTGTTAAGATTTTCCGACTGAAGTTTGAGCTATGCGCACAATTTTTCATATTCCTTAGAATGAGAAAAGGGTAAGAAGAAGAGGTGGGGTTGTGTGTGGGTTGTGGTTAGCCTGCGGCAAAAGTTTTCAAATATGCCAAACACACACACATACACACGCACACGCACACCCATATCTATATATAGAGCCAACAGTCAATGCTCAGCTGATGGAAATTCGTGAACACTTAAAAGTGAATTGTTAAGTTCTGCTTTTTCTTGACAACTGTGACTCCTACTTGGATGCCATATTAGCATCGATAAGAATAACAGAAAACGCAACGAGATGTACAAGTCGCAGACGTTAACAACAAAAGGATATCCTGCCAGGTGGCAGACGGCATCAAGGAAACAGCGACGATAAAGACCTATCCAAAAAAAAAAAAAAAAAGTAAAAATCATATACATACATATATATATATAGATACATATGTACATGTATATAAATATGCATATCTGCCGTCAACGACAGTTTTCATCATCTACATTGCCACGCCCACCGCTCACCGCCTACGCCGGAAGGACGAGCGTCGCACGCCTCGCTAGATTACGCAAAGCAAAAAAAGTATATATATATTGTCGGAAAATTAACGCATTAAATTTGCTTGGATGGCAACGCATGTGAATCTGCGATTCTTGACTACGAACATCTCACACCTACTACTTTGTATCTTCAGCTATATATTTCTTTTTTTTTTTTTTTTTTCTTTTCCCGTTTACAAATTAAGCTATTAGATACGCATATTTATGCTCTATAGTTGGTAAGTGGCCTTAGATGGGTCGTTTTGTTCTGCAGCTGAAGATGGTTTTCAGTATCGAGGATTATCAGATTCCAGTTGATATAAAGAAAAAGGCATGTCATTTAATTGGTCACTAATGATGGAGATCTCCTATTGTGAATATACAGAATAGTTCTGCCTCGCTAAGTCTTTACATTTGAGAATCTATGAATCGTGCACATAAGTCTGTATCTGTTAGTCATAGCTTGTCTCTCTGTCCCTGTTTGGCACTACAAAAGCTTGAATATACATATGAGATTAAATCGATAAATGATTAATTATAAATCGATAAATATCAAATTCTACATAATAATACACAATTATTTAATTTCAATTTGAAGTTGTCATTCTGAAATCAAAACCTATTGTAAAGTTAGTTACTTATTCTTACTTTCAATTTCCAATCTCTCATTATATACAGGGTATTTCTTCGCCCGTAATTTCCTCATTTTTGTGCTCACCTATTTACATTTTTTTTATAAATTGCTTGCGCTTAAAGTTTCTAATGAGCCCATTTTTGGCAGCTTTCTATAAATATATTGCCCCTGCTCTTCTAGGTCTGCTTTAGCTTCTTCTTCTTCCTCTTGCTAGCCGAAATTGGAGCCCTCGGTTCGTACCTCGTATCTGTGCCGCATAAATTGTCGTCAATTAATTTGTTTATAAATTTACTTCACCGCTAATTACCGGAAAGCGTTTATTTTAATAAATGTTTATGCAATTATTTACAATGTTTGCATCGAAATATTTCATAATTGCTAAATCTCAATTGCAAGCCGCTGCGTTGCGACGCGCTCAACACTTGGCAGGTGACTGAGACAAGCGCCAGCAGGCCACAAGCCAAGAACTGAAATAATAAAACGGAAATACGAGCTGCGCTGCCAGCGGACCAACAGCAACAGCAGCAACAGCAGCAGCGGCCAAGAGCAGCAGGCCAAACATGCTGCAACAGCCTTAACAGCAAAGCCGAAGTTGTACTGTTATGGTCGGAGTACGAAGCTAAAGCAGCGACGCGACGCAGCGCTGACTGCGCAGCTCAGACAACAGAGCGTCAAGCCACTGTTAGGCGGCGCGCTGCTGTCATTTAACATAGCGGCGTATTCAAATTGCGAAACAAATATTTGTATGCATTTATTTTTGGATTTAAAGACCATATCGGAGACTTAATTACTTTCCACTTTTTTTTTTTTTGGTTAGGTCGAAATATTGATGCTAATTATCATGCAACCATAATCAAAAGCATTTAGTGTGGCTGCAATTATCTAGAGGAAATGCAGAGGAGCATTTAAACTAAGAAAAAAAGTTATTCGCATTCAAAAATTATTAAAAACTTGCGGCAAATTATGCAAAAATTATAAACAATAGGAAATGAAGGTAAAATGAAGGTGAGCGATATGTTGAAGCTTGTGGTAAGAGTATTGTTAAATTGCTTGTCAAATATTTTGTAATAATTAATTGTACACAAAAATATTTTTAAATTTATTTGATATAAATGTTGAATTTATAAATTTAATTTTTATATTTTTAGCATGGACGTATATAAATTATTTATACATTTTTGAAATTATTTTATTATTCTAATTATTTATATTAAAACTAAAACTATTATTTAAAAATTCCAAACATTATTTAAATATAATTTTAAAATCGCTTTCATATGAATGCACAAAAATAAGTAAATATTTCTTATGTAAAATATAAATAAATATATTTACTAAGCATATACATATTTTCCTTTATTTTATTTTATTTATTTATTTTTTTTTTAATATAGAATTTTTAATAACATAACATTTTTGAATATTTTTTGATTGTAGAAAATGTTTTATTTATATATTTAATATTTTTTTTTTAATATTTTATAATTACAAAAATATGGGTTAAGTATACATAATATTATTGTTAATTCTAATGTGGTCATAACCATTAAGAATAGTATTAAAATAAAATAGCTTCAAGAAATATGATACATACATAACATAATATCCACAATCCTATCAAATATCTACCATAAATCTCGCAACCAATTTCACCTGCTCTTGGGAAACTTACAAAATTTAATTGACATAAATTTCGCCAATTGCAAACCAAATTCAGCTCGCAAAACTTTTAAGCCACGTGCTTGTACTAGGCGTTTGTCGCCAGTCAGCGAACTGTTACCGCAGAGCTGTTAAAATGCGCTTAACATGCGCTGTTAGCCGCATAGTTTTGGGCAAATTAACAGCTGCAACAACTGCTAAGTAGCTCAACTCTCTACATAATTAGCTGGCACGTATATATGTTGGCCAAATAGTTTTGGCCCTCAAGACAAGCAACAACAAAAAAGCTAGACTTGTGCACCTGCTTGTAAATAGCTGAGATACCTTGTTCTGACTAGTAAAAAATTTTGGTTTCTTGTTAAGATATTCCGACTGAAGTTTGAGCAATGCGCACAATTTTTCATATTCCTTAGAATGAGAAAAGGGTAAGAAGAAGAGGTGGGGTTGTGTGTGGGTTGTGGTTAGCCTGCGGCAAAAGTTTTCAAATATGCCAAACACACACACATACACACGCACACGCACACCCATATCTATATATAGAGCCAACAGTCAATGCTCAGCTGATGGAAATTCGTGAACACTTAAAAGTGAATTGTTAAGTTCTGCTTTTTCTTGACAACTGTGACTCCTACTTGGATGCCATATTAGCATCGATAAGAATAACAGAAAACGCAACGAGATGTACAAGTCGCAGACGTTAACAACAAAAGGATATCCTGCCAGGTGGCAGACGGCATCAAGGAAACAGCGACGATAAAGACCTATCCAAAAAAAAAAAAAAAAAGTAAAAATCATATACATACATATATATATATATAGATACATATGTACATGTATATAAATATGCATATCTGCCGTCAACGACAGTTTTCATCATCTACATTGCCACGCCCACCGCTCACCGCCTACGCCGGAAGGACGAGCGTCGCACGCCTCGCTAGATTACGCAAAGCAAAAAAAGTATATATATATTGTCGGAAAATTAACGCATTAAATTTGCTTGGATGGCAACGCATGTGAATCTGCGATTCTTGACTACGAACATCTCACACCTACTACTTTGTATCTTCAGCTATATATTTCTTTTTTTTTTTTTTTTTCTTTTCCCGTTTACAAATTAAGCTATTAGATACGCATATTTATGCTCTATAGTTGGTAAGTGGCCTTAGATGGGTCGTTTTGTTCTGCAGCTGAAGATGGTTTTCAGTATCGAGGATTATCAGATTCCAGTTGATATAAAGAAAAAGGCATGTCATTTAATTGGTCACTAATGATGGAGATCTCCTATTGTGAATATACAGAATAGTTCTGCCTCGCTAAGTCTTTACATTTGAGAATCTATGAATCGTGCACATAAGTCTGTATCTGTTAGTCATAGCTTGTCTCTCTGTCCCTGTTTGGCACTACAAAAGCTTGAATATACATATGAGATTAAATCGATAAATGATTAATTATAAATCGATAAATATCAAATTCTACATAATAATACACAATTATTTAATTTCAATTTGAAGTTGTCATTCTGAAATCAAAACCTATTGTAAAGTTAGTTACTTATTCTTACTTTCAATTTCCAATCTCTCATTATATACAGGGTATTTCTTCGCCCGTAATTTCCTCATTTTTGTGCTCACCTATTTACATTTTTTTTATAAATTGCTTGCGCTTAAAGTTTCTAATGAGCCCATTTTTGGCAGCTTTCTATAAATATATTGCCCCTGCTCTTCTAGGTCTGCTTTAGCTTCTTCTTCTTCCTCTTGCTAGCCGAAATTGGAGCCCTCGGTTCGTACCTCGTATCTGTGCCGCATAAATTGTCGTCAATTAATTTGTTTATAAATTTACTTCACCGCTAATTACCGGAAAGCGTTTATTTTAATAAATGTTTATGCAATTATTTACAATGTTTGCATCGAAATATTTCATAATTGCTAAATCTCAATTGCTAATTGCCAAAATTTGTGTAAATTGCATTAGCAGCTTTTACAAATTCAATGCACGCGACGCGTTACGATGTCACACAATTACAATTTAGAATTCGAATGAGTTTTCTAAAAATCAGTGTGTATATAAAAATGAATAAATATTGAAAAAAAATGTGATATCAAGTACATATAGATTTTTATTATTTAATTTTTTTTATCTAGATACATATACAGATATGATCATTTTTTTATAATTTCATATACATATGTATAAATATATACCACAGGCGCCTTCTACATACATTTAACATATCCTGATTTCGCATTTTAGTAAGTCCTGGGCATACAAAATAAATTCAAATACATTAAAGACTTTATATTAACAATTTTATATTCAATACCTATAAACAAAAAAAAAAATAAATAAATAAATAAATACAAAAAATATTTTTTTTATTCTCTAAAAAGTTTGAGTAAGAATATTTATAATTTAATTTATTAGGTGATTTTTTTGCTCTGCTCTCTGCGCTCCTATTTATATACGAGTCTTAAATATTGTATAGCCAATATTAAAAATTGTACTTGACTATGGTCAAGTATTCTCCACACTATACTATAATAATCATAGATAAATATTAAAAAAAAAATAAAAAAAAAAAATTCCTTTTGCTTTTCATTAAATTCCTATAAAATTCTAATAGGTACAAAGTGCATTTTTTTGATTTTGTTTAAATTTTATGCTTTGTGGCTTGCCGTTCAAATGCATAAATCCACTTATCAACTTGAATTTATCTGCAACAAATGTCAAAGCAATGCGAGAAAGTAAAAAAAAAAATATAAAAAATAAAAAAATTAAATGGAAATGAATGCAAATTAATTAACGATTTATTTGATAGGCCACTTTATAAAATGCAATTGCAAAATCAAACTGAAAAAAATGGAAATTAAAAAATTAAATGTCCACTTGATGGCGACTCTTGTATAATTCATTTCTAATTTGTTTGTTGCTGTATTTCATTTCAATTCATATGCATTGATAGAAATTATAGAAAAACAGATGAAAAAAGAAACAAACAGCAGCGCAACAATAAATAAATAAATATAAATGCTGAGCGCTCAATTATGTATACGCCATGAGATGCACTGCCTGCACTGCATTTAAATTTTTAAATACGCGTGGCAAATGACATATGGGTGCGCCACGCCTCATTATTAATGCATAATTTCATAATAAACTTGCTGGAACGAAACAAGTAAGAGTGCTCTCTCTGTAGGTGGGGCGTGCTCGATGAGGAGATATCCAATCGTTGGGCGAAAATAAATACAACCCAAATTATTCTAGAATTTCATTAAATACTCAGAGAGCAACAGCTAGAAATATGTTGAGTTTCTTTGATTCGTGTCGATTTCAACACAGATTTGATAAATATTCATATTCCTGAATCTGAAGTCAAGTAAATTTTATAGGCATATTTTATTTATAATAATAGTCTATCAAATCATTCTTATTCATATTCCCATATTCTATCTTATTTCATGTTATATATATGACATAAGCTTGTATTATTTTTTTTATCGATTTTATATCTTTAGATTTTTTATCTTATATCGATTTAGAGATATCTGAAAACTTTGTTATCGATACACATAGATTTCATAATAAAATCGATCAAATCGATGTCAAATATTTCCATTTTTTATCGATAACATGGGAATAGAAAACTTTTGTATCGATTCGTTTCCGTGGCAGTACACCAAATTCCCACATAAACAGTAAACAAATACCCCACACTCAGGCACATTGAACAGGGTATGCAAATAAGCGCATTTAGTTAGATTTTCACTTTCATTTTAATTGACAGCGCAAAGAAAACGTTTTAATGACAACGCTTATATCAATTTAGGTAGCCAAGCAGAAATAACGTTAGCATTGACAACAATTACGCGTAAATTGAAAAGAAAACAAAAGTAAACAAGCATTAGGCATATTTTTCAATATTATTTACAATGCAATCGAGTCAATATTTGTGCACTTAATTCAAATGATTTGTGCACGCTTTACGCTGCTCTAAATACTATTTATATCCAAAGTGAATGTCAAATGCAAAAACATATTTTAATTAGGCAAATATGGAAAAGTCTGTTTACTCTCGTTTATTTATTTATTTATCATTTTGCCTATTTATTTTACAGCTAATAAATGGACAAAACGAATTGTCTATACCAATTGTGAAGCTCAACAAATTGACGCGGGACTAATTAAAAGTTGCAAAAATTACGCGACAAATCAATTAGCATAATGAGAGAGGGAGAGAGAGAGAGAGAGAGAGAGAGAGAGAGAAAGAAAATGTCAGTAAATGAAAGGCTTAGATATGTTAATAATCGTATACTTAATTAATCAGCTATCAATTAAGATATTGCGTGGGAATGGCGCTCAGGTAGGCAATGTCCAGCTGAGGTTCAACGCCCCCACATTAATCTTCGACTGGACTATCCCTCATAGTCATGTTCATTCACCTCTTAAAGTGATACAGAATTTGCATTCAGAGTAGTGTAGCTCAAGGCTTCAGAGAACACCACGCTAAGGCAGAAATGTCGAGACAAAACCACAAAATGTCGGAATCCGATACAATTAACACTCAGAAATTTATTTTACCCAAGTGTGTAACTTGTATTATTAGAATAAAATCATCGTAGCTCACACATCTTCATAATAAGAAATCTATCATCGAATCTATTGTCATCTTAAATTTTTTAATATTCCTTTCCGAAATCTAAGTCTATTAATATGTTCTGATTATTTTTATTTTTTATTTTATTTTTAATATATATGTACATATTTCTAAGAATTAATGTTTCTCTTAAAAAATTTGTTCTTCAAATGGCTTTTAAGAAAAAGCCATTAGAAACTCAGCCGAGAATATTTTAAATTATTATTTTAGCTTTACATCATTTCCTAAAATTAATTTGTGCTCAGCGAAAATGTTAGCATTTTTTATACAGCCGTAACTCTATCATCTTGAGTCAGAACCAAAACGAGAATCATAAATTTCTAAACATTTATGTTCCGCTCAAGAATTGCTTTCAATTGATTTTCGCTCCACCTGAGTCAGAGTCCAACTTAAGATCATCATAATTATTATTACTATTTTATGTTTAATAAATTTCTAAAAATTCATTTCTCTTTCCGAAATTGCAGTTGAAGTCTTTCGTGCTAAACGCTCTTCTAAAAAAAGAGAAAATAAATATATTTTTCGCTCAGCTAATATCCGCTAAATTCTGCTCTACTTGTCTGGCAGTCTGTGAAATGGCGGCTGAACACATTTTGCCTATATTTATAAAATTGTCGTGTGCACACGCTGCGTATGCGTAATATGCGCGTATACTTAATATGATGTTGCGCTGTGGCTCCAAGCTGAACGAAGCGCTGGCTGTTCGCCTAGTAACACAAAATGTGGCCGCTGTGGCAATTAGAAGGCATCCCAGCCAAGCGCAAATTGACAAATGATGCATGTTAATGCCACTGGCATCACGTTATGAAGGCCATGGACCAGCAGCCAGCGATATTGATGCATGAGCAGCCGCTGCTGCTGCTCCTGCTGGTGCTGCTGCTCCTGCTGGTGCTGCTGCTCCTGCTGATGCTGCAGCAGTTGCAGTTGCGTTTGCATTGACGTTGATACGTTTAATGAAGTGATGTTGATGTATGTGCATAGGAGCCCAATTATTGCTATCCCACTCTTTGCCCGTTGCCCTCCCTTTCGCACTCCTTCTGCCGGCCCACACAAAAGGCAGCAAATCTGAAGTTGAGGCCTGGCTGCTGAATCATTTAACGTTTGGCTTAAGCCGCTTTCATGACCTACAACAATGCAAATGCTGCTGCTGCCCGCAGGCGCCTGTCAAATCAGCTAAACTGCGGGGCCAGCTATTCGAGGCGAGGGGGCGTGGCAGGACTCCACTAAGCCAAAAGCCTTGCCAATCCTTTGCTAATGCCAATAAGCCAAAGCTATGTGCCGGCTGGTTGCGCGACAAGGGAGCAACTGCCGACCATGCCCCCACACGTCCACACGCCTTCATCAAAGTCTCCTGTCACCACACACACACACACACACACACACACACACACACACACACACACACACACACACACGCATAGCTAACGAAATTGACCGCAACATTATTCGTCTGAATGTTGCCTGCGAAACCATATCCAGGGAGCGGTTAAGCAGAGAGAGAGCGGGGAACGGGCAGCACAGAGTGGAGAGTGAAGAGTGCTGGGAATGCGAATGGGAATGGGTATGGGAAGCCTTGACATTTCAGTAGGTAGCTTAATGCCTTGGTCCATGTGCGTGCCATGACGCTTGACAGAGTTAACATTTTAATTGCCATGAAATATTCAGTGATGCGATGTGCGCTACATGAAAATAGTTTTTGCATGTTCCCTCGCAAAAAAAAAAGAAATAAAGAAAGCATATCAACATATGCTCACAACTATGCACCCCAAAGCTAGGCGACATGGGTGGCTTGAGAAGTACTGAGAATAAGAGCTCATTCTAAAAGGCGCAAAGCGAGGGATAGGCTATGAAAGAGAGAAGAAAGTTAAAAGAAAAGTATCTGGTATTTTTGATTTTCCATTGAAATTTATCCTCATGTTAAACATAGTATTATAGGGTTGGAAACATAGCTTCACTAGTTCCAAATTAATGCAAGCAACTAAAGCTGATATTAAAGATCAACTGAATTTTATTTAAGAGAAAAGTAGCAATAATCAATCTACTAATAAAGCTGTTAGCAGTAATGTTAAATTTTAGCTTCATGTCAAAATATTAAATATATATATATATACTTTATTTATTATTATTATAATTATTATTATCATTTTTTTTTTTTTTTTTTTTTTTTTGTTATATATACTTGACATGCCAGCAAAATACTGTAATTACAGATTTATAAATTCACATTTTTTTTATAAATTAACATTTATAGATTCAAATGCTAATGTTGCAAATATTATCTATTGGTAAATTGAATCTGAAGCCTGTTGCTATCTGTGAAAATATATTACTTGATCTGTATTTTGTTAAAGTTTTATTATTATTGAATCTTTATGGCATATTTTCCTCTTCTTCTTTTTTTCTCCTCTTCCACTTTTTTCTCAACAATTTCAATTACCTTCTCATGCCAGCGCAACGTTTATGACTGCCCTCGCTAGTATCGTTTTATTATTTTAGGTAACCGCCCATTAACTATTAACCAGG
Organism: Drosophila arizonae; assembly: GCF_054131065.1. NCBI lineage: Eukaryota > Metazoa > Arthropoda > Insecta > Diptera > Drosophilidae > Drosophila > Drosophila arizonae. The sequence goes on from NC_142923.1 coordinate 3,290,902, forward strand.
GGACAATGGTCCATAAACATGTCGAGAGTAGCAACTGCAATGGCAGCTCTTTAAACTGTTTAAACTGTTATAGGCACGCCTCTTGCCGCCCTTAGTGCCGAGATAGCAGGATACCAGGAATAGATATTTCCGTGAATTTTCTTGGGCTGCGTGTTAATGTTTATGGCTGTGTCTGCTTTGTTTGTCAAGCGATTAAGTTGTAATTATGCGTTGCTACGTGTTCGTTGCCCCAAAACCTTGAACTCTTGGCGAAACAGTTTCTATTTTTTTCTTCTTCTTCTTTTTCTCTTTTTGCGGTTCCCTAAGGATCTGATTCCCGATTATGGTTAGCATTGCCTAATGAGTTGACATTAAAACGTGGGCGTGGCCTTCAGGCTGGAATGGAGTGGGATGGGATAAATATAGATACACAGACACATGCTACAATCGTAATTAAAGCAGATAAAAATTCTTTACATTAAAGGAATAGAGAGAGAGAGAGATAGAGAGAGAGAGAGAGAGAGAGAGATAGGGAGTGAAAAAAGGTTGAAATTGAGAAATTCAGCAAAGCAAGGAAGTACAGAAATGGACATTATAAAGTCATGGATATGGCAAAACCCCAATAGACCTCTACGCACAGGCATGAAATTAAGAACTGAGCAGGAAAAAAAGAAAAACACAGGAAAAAATGGGTAGGCGAGTTGAAATGAAAGACGCACAAAGTGTAAAAGGATGTGCAAATAGGCTGAGTGTAAAAAGGGCGACGATAATTAAAGTGAATGGCTAGGCGGATGCTGTTCGAAATATGTATCTTATTGAGTGGAAAAGTTGACAGATGCTCATTAAAGCTAGAATTAGTAGACGCCGATAGGAATTTTATTTTCTTAAGGTTAAGGTGAGATATTAAGAAAAGTTAAGAATTATGTAAGAATTAAGTAAAAATAATTGAATAAGAAACGATTTAAGATAAATATATATGATATAAGATATAAAACATAAGATATAAGATATAAGATATAAGATATAAGATATAAGATATAAGACATAAGATATAAGACATAAGATATAAGATATAAGATATAAGATATAAGATATAAGATATAAGATATAAGATATAAGATATAAGATATAAGATGTAAGATGTAAGATGTAAGATGTAAGATGTAAGATGTAAGATGTAAGATGTAAAATATAAGATATAAGATATGAGGTATAAGAAATTTAGCTTAGCATCGTTCCATGACTGTAAGCAACTCTCTTAAAAGGCTTCCTCTAGCTAACTTCCAACAGTTTGCTACCCCATTTGGCAGAAATATTTCGATTCAGCCCCTTTGCCTGCCATTTTCTCCTCTCAAGGCATCGCCAATAAATAACCAAAGGTAACTGCAATTAAAGTGCTCCACCTTAAAAGTCGAATATGGATACAGCTCAGCCCAGGAGTCATGTAAATAGAGCTCATACTGGAATGCCAAAGAAGAGGTTGAGGGGGAGATGGCAAAGTGTCTGCATTTATGGCAACGACTTAGAACAATGCCCCAAGTGCTGGTCGGAAGATCTATGGCCTGTTGGCAGGGTCCGAAAACAATGGCCAAATATGTTGCCAGCTTATCAATGTAGTAGCAAATGAAAGTAACGCAAAACAGCAAGAAAGGTGAAGAGCTTAACATATGCATACCCTTTAGACGTCTTATGCAAATCAATCGAATAGAAGCAGAAGCTATAGAAAATATACGGTATTATTTACAAAGAGAGAAAAAATATAATAAATACAAAAAAAAAAAAATAAATAAAAAAATTTAAAAAAAAAATGGGTTTTCATCATATTTTTGTATTTTTAAGTATACCCTATTTTTAAAATGTACTAATATTTAGATAGCAAAATTTAAAAATATTTAGTAAAATAATTTATATTTATTTTAGTTTTTTTCAGGGTTTTTAAAGTGTCTTATATATTGAAAATAATTATTTTAAATTTAATTTTACATTTACTATATTTGTATTTATTTGAAGAAATAAATAGGCCTTATAATTTACTAAAGTTTGAGATAATTTAATTGATTGTTTTTTACTAATGCAATAAATAATCAAAAAATCATACGTAAACATTTCACATTTAGATATTTAACTATCACTAAATTGAAAAAAAAAATTATTATAGATATTTATAAAAAGTTTAATAAACACAAAAACTATATTTTGCCAAGATAAAAAATATAATTAAATTGATTAACATTGCGTTAAGCTAACTTTACAGAGTATTATCAACATATGTGAGGTCTTCTAACCCAAAAATAAATGTGGATGTATGTGTGTGTGTATATAAGTGTTTGCGTGACCCCAAGGATGCCTTTGTCAAAGCTCCTGCTGTGAGCCACTTTTTGAAACAACAAAAAGGGCAAAAAAATTCCAAAAAAAAAGCAAGAAAAGAAAACCAAGAATATTTTGGGTCCATTGTTCAACAGAACAGTTGATGTGTGCAAGCAGATATATATACACATATATAAACGAAAATATATGTATATGTGTGTAAATACATATATACTATTTCAATATGTGCTGAAAACATGTGCATGTCAATGCGGGTTAGCTACAGATTTTGGCTGGCTTTTGTGCCCGAATTAGTTGTCTTTAGCTATAAAATTGTAACTCATCATAATAAATATCTATAATTGTCTGCCAGACAATGGAAGACATGGTACAATATAATATACATATATTATATATTATATACATATGTGTGTGTGTGCGCGCTACATGTGTTCATTTGCATAACAGTTTGCGTCGAGTCATTGCATTTTCAGTCGGTCATGAAATGCCGCAGGAAATTTTGCTTTGGCCCCGGAAAATCGATTATGCAAAATAAAAGAAAATCAAACCTAATGCACATAGACACAGTTTCTCTTCTTCTCTTCCCACATCGCCCACCCACCACCCTCTACCGCTCATAATCTAAGCTGAGGGATTGGGCCAAAGTTTGACAGCTTCAATAATTGCAAGTCTCATGTACTCAGTGTCAATCGCTATTCGATACAGTTTTCTATTTTTAGACTCATTCACGAAAGTGAAATGAGTATATTGGTTTTGTGCAATGTCCGTCTTGCTGTCCGTCCGTCTGTCCGTCTGTCCGTCTGTCCGTCTGTCCGTCTGTCCGTATGAACGCAATCTATTTCGGCGCTATTGAAGCTAGAGACTTGAAATTTGGAACACATACTCGTGTATATCTCCGATTTATAAAGTGTTAAAATTTTCCCGATCCGCCCACTAGGGGCGTGGCAAATCGGAAAATGCATTTTCCGATATACCAGAAATCATGTTTGTTGAAGAGCTAGAAAGCTGAAATTTGGTATGTAGGTCCGCGCCAACCACCCAAGATCACAAGCTATGGCGGATATATCTCCGCCCATTAGGGGCGTGGCAAATCGGACAAAACTGTATCTCCTAAAGTTATAAACCTAGAATGCTGAAATTTTGCACGTAAGCTAATGTTTTAATTCTATGAAGATGGGTGAAAAAATTATATATCTATGTCCGTTAGGGGCGTGGCAAATCGGACCTGAAGATATAGTGATTTTTCGAATTCTGCTATATTTTAGGCACTATTGATGCTAGAGATCTGAAATTTGGTATATATACGCGGGTTGATCACCCAAGTCCAACGAGCTATGGTAGATATATGTCCGCCCATAGGGGGCGTGGCAAACCGCAAAAGTTTATATCTCCTACAATTTAAGAGCTAGAAGCTTCAAATTTGGATAGTTAAGTTACTGGTAGCCTCTTCTATCGATGCCCCAAAAATAATTTTTAAGCCTCTTTAGGGGCGTGGCATATCGAAAAATACCCTGTAATTTTCACATTTTTTGAGCGTAAGAATTCAAATTTTGCATTTAGGTAACCGGTTACTCGTTCTAAGAACTGGCTAAAATTGAGGAGTCGACGGCCACTAGGGGCGTGGCAATCGGCATTTACAGTGCCCGTATCGCGACATTTATATGCGTCAGCCATCTATTTATGCATTTGTACATATAAATAAGCTTAATAGATATTCATAATACAAAAGGAAACATTTTTATGAATTTAAAAAAATTTAAAAGAAGCTAAAATAACAAAAATTTGCAATTTACAAAAAAGTGTTTTCCGCGGGATTTGAACTCGCACCCAACCCAAACAGCATGTTTGTCAAAATAGCTAAAATAATGGTCGTCGGCGCTTCAGCCTACAGCACCACCGCGTCGTTTCGATCAATAGAAGTTAAAACGAAATCACATTATTGTTATGACGCCACATAGCAAAGAAAAGCCAGAGTGGTGGCTGGAAATTCAAAAACAATGCAAAGACAAATCAATCGCAACGAGATTCTTAGAATATGCTAGAGTACGCATTTATGTGTGCATACATACACACATACAAATGAGCGCGTGTATAAGGCTGGAATGCTTGATGCTATGCGTGCAGACTTACATATATACATATGTATGTATTTGCATATATGTATTTGAGGGCTATTTAAGAAGAAACAAATTTAAACTTATAAAATTATTCGACTAAGAAAATGAAAAGTATTAAGTGCCATTCAGTCAAGCTCGCACCTTCCCAATAAAATATCTATTTTATAAAAAACGAAAAATGTATGAAAAAAAAAAAAAAAAACATAGTAGAGGTTCGAACCTCCCTACTCTAACGTTACTTGCGTCGCCCTTAGCACCCGCGCCATTGCTTTGCTCGAGCACTCAGCTGCTAAAATAGAATAGCTTAATAAGAGAGCGTCATCAGACAAAACTACAGTAACGGCTAGAAAGTCCAGAAATCAATCGAAATTCTAAGAATGTGAGAAAAGGCGCGCTTCTGTCTGTACGCATAGAATAGACGATGAGTGTGTGCACATGTATAGTAAAATCGCGCTGATCTGCTGCTAGCTTGAAGCCGGTATCCAATATATGGATATAAATACATGTATATTATTAAAAGTCAAAATTGTATAAATTATATACATATGCATGTAATTTGAATGCAATTATGCAATGATCATAGCAATAGCTATCGATGATTTTCCCATTTTAAATGGGATCATGCCCTGTTTTTTGTTGCGCACTAGACTTGAAAATTGCACTATATACTCTGGTTGACAGCGTTTGGGCTGTGAATGAGTCTTCTGCAATCGGTATCGCCCGACTGCAACGTTCTTACTTGTTTCTTTTCTATCTATAGCTACTCATCTGTGTGGAAAGATGGCAAGAAGAGGCAGCAGCTAAATGCAATGTAAAGCCAATTAGAGGATTTCCAAAACTTGAGCGTCACATTACACAAAATAAGTGGGTGTGCATGTGAGTGTGTGTGTGAGAGTATGTGCTAATGCCTGCATTAGGGAATTGTGGCTTAGGGCTATTGGGCACATGGCTTAGCACAGATAAACCACAAAGAAGCTGCAAACTAAAATAAAAGTCTGAAAAGGAGAATATGAAGAGGGAGAAAAAAAAGATTGGCAGCCATGGTTGCTCTATAAAAAAAAAAAAAACAAAGCTTGTAAAAATAGAAATAAAAATAAATCTTATAATAAAAACCTTGGAGAAAATCTACGTTAATTTTAATATACTTAAAATTAAAAGCAAAAATTTAGATGAATTATCAACTTTTTGCTTTTATTTTTATATATATTAAAATTGGCTAAGTTTTTCACTAAGCTCTGTAAATATTTGCGTTAAGATAAATAAATATAAGAAAATTCAATGATTATTAATTTAAAAAATGTAAAAAATTTTCAACAACAAACTTTAAGTTTTTAGAAATTTTCACTAATCCCAAAAATTAGCTAATTATTTATATCATAACGAACTTTGCGATATAAGAGTTAAAAATAAAATTCAGCAAATAAAATATGTTTTTTTTTTTTTTTTTTTTTTTTTTTTTTTTTTTAATGGGAATTTTAATAAATTTTAAGCAATATTTTACAATTCTGAATAAAATCCAAAAATTTTCTTACTTTTTGCTTAACTAATATACATAGCTCAAATAAAAACACATTGTCAGGTGAGTTTCATATTATAAACGGTCCATATTTGTGAATAGCTACAGCTGATGGCATAACAAGACTTTTCGCACACTATCTTAACAAAAAATGCCTTTCCAGATGTGAATATTCCATGTCCAAGCAAGATAAACTCCATAAAAAAGTGTGCCACACACACACACCGACACTTTGTGGCCGTAAGTCAGGAAAGTAAAGTGCAAGTTTTTATAGCAAACGAAAGGACACGAGAGACAACAGAGGCAGCTGTAGCAGGAGCAGCAGCAGCAGCAGGAGTTGCAGTTGTACCCGAAGAACAACGAAAACGGGTTGACAAACAATAATAACAACAACAAGAAGAACTGGCGCCAACAATGTACAAAGGCTAGTAAAATATTTGAGAGGCGCAACTGTGGCCAGAGGGGGCGTGACACACATATAAAGCCTGCCCAGCCCAGCGCCACTGAATGACTGAGTGTCCAAGTGCAGTTAACTTGAATGCTTGACTAAATGATTGGCTTTGCATAGGTGTAGAGTGCTGAGAGTGTGTGTGTGCGTGTGTGAGTGACAACAAATGCCCAGTTGCTTTTCAAGTTGTCAATTGATTTGCTGCCGCTTTGCAGCTCAAAAGTTAAGTGAAAACAAGTAAGAACGTTGCAGTCGGGCGTTACCGACTGCGGAATACTCATTCACATCCCATCAACTATAGTTAAGTTTCACTTTAATACTGTATAATATAGAGGCTTTTCCAATTTGCCACGCCCCTACTGGGCGTAGACACCTAATTTTTGGTTAGTTTCTAGAACGAGATAACAGTACCTTAACTGCAAAGTTTGAATGCTTACTCTCAAAAAAGTGAAAATTACAGGGTATTTTTCGATATGCCACGCCCCTAAAGAGACGTAAAAATTATTTTTTGGAGAATCGATAGAGGAGGCTACCAGTAACTCAACTATCCAAATTTGAAGCTTCTAGCTATTATGCTTTAGGAGATATAAATTTTTGCGGTTTGCCACGCCCCCTATGGGCGGACATATATCTACCATAGCTCGTTAGACTTGGGCGATCAACCCGCGTATATATACCAAATTTCAGATCTCTAGCATCAATAGTGCCTAAAATATAGCAGAATTCGAAAAATCACAATATCTTCAGGTCCGATTTGCCACGCCCCTAGTGGGCGTAGATATATAATTTTTACCCATCTTCATAGAATCAAAATATCAGCTTACGTGCAAAATTTCAGCATTCTAGGTTTATAACTTTAGGAGATACAGTTTTATCCGATTTGCCACGCCCCTAATGGGCGGAGATATATCCGCCATAGCTTGTGATCTTGGATGGTCGGCGCGGACCTACATACCAAATTTCAGTTTGCTAGCTCTTTAACTAACATGATTTCTGGTATATCGGAAAATGCATTTTCCGATTTGCCACGCCCCTAGTGGGCGGATCGGGAAAATTTTAACACTTTATAAATCGGAGATATACACGAGTATGTGCTCCAAATTTCAAGTCTCTAGCTTCGATAGCGCCGAAATAGATTGCGTTCATACGGACAGACGGACAGACGGACAGACGGACAGACGGACGGACAGCAAGACGGACATTGCACAAAACCAATATACTGATTCACTTTCGTGAATGAGTATAAAAAAAGATACCAATTGCCATTTCCAACACTAGAAAAACACAAACACACACAGAAGTGGACAAATATGTGCGTGTGTGTATGTCTGTGTGGGTGTGTTTCATGTTTTGTACACACTTGACCGTTATTTGATTGATGTGATATATAAGAATATATATATATATATATATATATATATATATATATATATATATATTCTAACGATGCGTGAAGGCTGTTGATAAACATTAATTGGCCACGTTTGTAAGCTTTGTTTACAGCTCGACGCGTTGTCCCCAGTCCTTGGCCTTGCCCTCGCCCTCGCCCTCGTCCCATTGCCACGCCCACTTGTTTGTATGACTTCCAATAACAAGAGCCAACGCAATAACAATAACAACTAGACAAACAGCAAGAACTTAGTAGATGACTGACACTTGGGCATCTGACATGGTTTCACACAAGTTTCTCTCTCGCATAGCAAAAGCCGAACCGAGAAAACTCCCCCTGAAAACTGTTGTCAATTAGAGGAAGAGCTTCATTTAATAAATGATGTGAATGGAACAGCAAAGTTCAAGACTTTCCACTCGATGATAGATAGCTCCACAATTGGAAGGACATTTTATGTAATGAAATGTTTGGACTACGATATTTATCAGTTGGCGTGTTGAGGGAAAGTTTTGCCAGCACTTGAGTAATTGAAAATATTTCGTTCTGGTTGAGTTTTATTTTACTTGTTCTCCTTTTTTCAAACTTTTTTTTAAACTCTGGCATGACCTCAAAAAGTATGCAACAATTTTTTGAATATATGTATGTATTTAATCTATATATGCTTTTTGTATCGTAATCAACGATTGAAGGAAAAATAAATTAATATAAATATGAGTTTTGTGGTATATCAATAAAATTGCATACATACTTCTTGAATATTTTAAGATGTGGATGGGTCAGTGGAATTATCTGCAAGTGTTTCTTCGGTGGTCTAGAAAATAGTTTTTTCTAAATATGTATATAAGTCATATGAATGCTTGATGAATATAAAATTCGATCTGTAAATTCTTAAAATGTCTACCCATCCTAGAAAATATTCTTCTTTCTTTTTAGTGCTAGCAAACTTTTCTGCTATCCTAGAATGGCGCTAAATCTTTAACTTTTTTAAGAGGATTTCAGTTTTATATAGAAAATTATAATTCCAGCAACTCCATTGGTCAGAATATAGATCTGCCATATAACATGAGATTACTAATAATTTCCTTTATCTATTGCCTGTAGAATTATCTATTCACCGAGACAAACATAATTCGCTCTGAACTAGATCCAATCAAGATATCATATTACCCTAGTCATACTTCACTTCAGCAAAAGCAGCTTCAATCTAAAGCAAATTTGTGCCAAGTCTTAAAGCTTTAGAGCTTCACTTGATCTCAAAGCTCTGTAATTACTCATTGCCCTCCCCACTTCCCGTTATTATGTTAAGCCCTTAACTGTGGCCACTTTAACAAGTTTAGTGTGTTCGCTTCGCGGCGCTTTTCCTCGCTGGGCATTCGGGTTTGCCACATCGAATGGCCACTTTAGTGGTCCGTTGCATTATCACGTAAGTGCATAAGTGCAATATAAGCTTATGGCGCCTTAAAGTGTGTTATAAACTCTCTTCCTCACACACACACACAAGCACGCACACAAAGGCAGGCACACGCATGTTGTCTGCCACGCCCACATGAACAGTCTAACGGTCCGCACACAACAAAACAGTTTTTAATACAGAAATATAACCAAAAAGTGCCAGGACTTGAAACAACGTGTCCTTGCTTGCAGCAGGATATGCACTGAAAGCGACTGCAGCAGATGTATTCAAATTGAAGGCAAATATACCCTGGAAACCTATATGGCAAAGGTACAGGGTGAGCAATACTTATAAAAAAACGTAAACTATGGCAAGTGTTTGGCTTTTATTGTTAATTATTTCATTTTCATTGTATTGTCAAGAAACCCTGTATATAAGATATCACAGAAAAAAAGAATCTTTTGGTAAAATATTGTAAATATATTTCTACTAAACATTTGTAATTTATGATTCTTTAAAAATGTTAATATTATTCTAAAATAATTGGTTTCTCTTTAGCATAAATTATTTACATATGTTGCAACAGGGTATTTTATAGTCGATCAATTTTTTATTGTATTTCTACATTTAACCTTGAATTTTTAGCACTGTAAGTTATATTTATATATTTGCAGTGTATGCGATAGTCGATAATTTTCTTTAAGTTCACAGTGCGTAAGGCTTAAAAATAGCTATCTTATAATAAATTAGGTCAATTACATATTTCATATAAAGTTACAGGGTATGTGATAGTTGAGCAACTCATTCCTTTGTCAATTGAAAGCTTCAAATAAATGATGAATTTTCAATTATTCCATCAATCGGTTGTTGGTTCCAAGTTTGTTCCTCTTTTAGAGTAGAGCTTGTCATTTACAGGGTATGCCTTAGCCTGTCCGTTGTGCACTTGTTTACACACTTGTTTTATTTAAGCCAAATTGCGTAGTAAATTTCAATTTGATGCAACAACAATACAGAAATTTACATTTTACTGCATGCAGCACCGATTGCTAACTACCCCCAGCAAATGCCCAGCTAACCCGTAACGGCCCCACCACCCCACCCATCGCAATGCCGCTCAATCAAGCCCTCAGCAGACATTTGCTCTTTGCCATGGGGCTCTAAATTTTGCTAGATTTGGCAAATATTTTCATCGTTACGTAGCCGGCGAGCTGTTTGGCTTTTGTTGTTGGGAAATTGTTCCAACCAAATGCGGAAACAGAAGCTTTTCCTCTCTCTTGTTTTTGGAAGGAGCAGGAGGGAGCGTAGAGGGGAGGGGGACATGTGTGGAGGGTTCATTGTTTAAGGTTCGTCGAGCAAATCGGCTTGGACATTTTAGTCAACTGAGGCTGGCGACATTTTTGATTTGTTGCCATTTTTGCAGCACTTTATTTGCTTTTAATTTGTTGGCCAGACTCAGTCGGGCTTAGATTTGCTTCGTTTGAATTTCGATTTGCATAATAAATTAAAATGCAGTCGACTCTCCCTCTCTCTCTCGCTGAACATATTATTTAGTCAGCATATTTTCCATAGACTTTGAAATGTATTTCATGCATTTGTAGAAAATATATATCTATAAATATATATATATGTATGTTTCGCCCGCAAATGCAAGCGTGTCAAGGCATGCACATCCATAAGATATGCATACATAGATATCACACAATTCAATAAATTTCCCCTTTACAATTTAATTATAAATAAATAAATATTCCAGAGAGTGTAAATTGAACTAAATGCCTTGCAGCTAACTCAAGCTTTTTTTTAATAAATATAATTGGAATGTTTTAGAATGTTTTAGTCAAACTTGAAAATATTACATTTTGTTTAAACTAAATTCAATTATAATTCCCTTGGCGTATTGTGAGGGGCTTATTTTGTTATACTTTACACAAACTCTTACTACATTTTCCTTAATTAAAAAAATATTTGATTCTTTTTATTAAGATGCTGTACAATATATACAACATTTATTTCGTATTTATTTATTATACGCAAAGACACTTAAGAATTTTGTTCTTAGCTGCATCAAAGTCTAATAAATTGTGTAAATGTTATTTTTATACTCATTCATGAAAGCAATATGAGTATATTGGTTTTATGCTATGTCTGTAGACTTTAAATATGCAACAAAAAAATCGTGTATACTCCAATCATAAACTGTCAAGATTCTCTCGATCCACCCGGTGCAAATCGGAAAATGTATTTTTCGGTAACTCAGAAATCAAATGAGTTAAGGTAGTTGAAAGTCAAAATGCAAAATTTCTTTATAACATTTTTTTAAAATAAATATTTTGTGTTTTTTTTAAATTTATTATTCAATTTTATATAAAATACTTTAGCAAAATAATTTGATTAAATATTACAAACAATTTGGTAGAGAAACTTTCAGGAATTTCTTTGACCGGCGAAAACTTTGTAAACTTTTAGTTAAGCAACTCTGTTTTTAAGCAAAGTTTATTATGTGTAACGGCAAGTTCCTGATACTTAGATTTTATTTAGGAGTTAATAGGTTGGAACATATGTGGGTTGTAGTAAGCCAAAAACACCTTTCAATTCATTGGCAACTTTATGGGCGAGAAGAAGAAGCCTTACGCAGTTGGAGAATTAAGTAAAAAATATGTGTGTCTAGTAAGGAATCAAATAAACTAAGTAAACTAACGATAGCCGAGAAAACAAATAGAGAGAAAGAGGGAATATGACAGGGAGATAGCGAGAGAGAAGGCATGCATGTGTGGAGTTTTTTGATATTTTTTTTTTTTTTTAGGTATGTGCGTGTTGTCTTTATTTAATATATATAACTTGGCATTAGGCGAGCGAGTCAGCGCGCGCAACTAAACTTGAGAAGTCAAAAACTCCGAAAGAGGACTTACGACTTAAGCACAGTGAGGAGCGAGCCAGAAGGAGCCAAGCAGCAGAAGGACGAAGTAGCTGAAGCTGCAGCTCAGCGAGAACGAGGAAAACTTTGCTATTGCTGCCGCTGCTGTTCCCTGTTGCATCTGCGTGGCTCGGGCTGTTGTTGCCTTTCTTATTGTAGCTTTGATAAACTTTAACTAGAGTCAACACACACACACTCGCACACACACACACACAGCTACATATTCCCCTGTCAAGTGCATGAGCATGTGGAAAAGTTGCTCCGTTGCCTGGCTGCTCGGCTTGTTGCCAATGTTGTTTGTCTATTTACTTGGCAGCCGTTAGGTTTCATTTCCGTTTCATTTCATTTCTATTCGTTTCGTTTTATTACTTTGGTCAGTTTTTATACAGTTTTCACTTTCCTTTTATCTCACATTTGGCTGCAATAAAGTTTTTCCCTGCAACTGGCTCTGCACTAGAGTTAATTGAATGTTTAACCTTTTGGCTGCATCTTCTGCCCAGTCACGGAGCCCCTGTCCCTGCCCCTGCCCCGTCACGCCCCACCAATCTTGGCCCACTCATTGGGACATGGCGTCGACATCCTTTTTGGCTTCTTCTAATTGCCGTCGACTGCTGGTTCTTTATCTTTCCCAACGTTTTCCTTAGGCAGCCTCATTACTTAAGCACGCGCGCTCGCCAAAGACGCCCACGCCAAAGCTCATCAGTGCGAGCACGAATGTGCAGAAGGAGCGCAGCTATATATAAACATAGAGTATATATTTGTAGGTATAAGAGTCCTAGCATTGGTAGAATTATTAGGTATAAATATAAAAATTTGTTTATAGTTGAACCGATTGAGTATAAATATAAGTATTAGTATGGGTATAGGTTTAAATATAAGTAAAAGTAGAAATAGAAATAGAAGTATATTAAAATATGACTATAAATATCGGATTAAAAAGAATAAGCTTAAGTGGAAGTAGAAGAATTAATAAAGTTGAATGTATACAATAAGAACATGGGGAGTATGAGTATAAGTAAGAGTATAAGTAAAATTATAAGCTTGTGTACAAATATAGCTATGTAATAAGAAGTATTAGTATGTAATGTGAGCTAATCTTACGCCTATGAGTTTTCTTATACTCATACTTAGCAATATAAGCGTATTTATAAGTAAGAGTCTAATTATGAGCAGAAGTAGTATAATAACAGTAGTATAATAGAATATAGACAGTAGTTTATAGAAAATAAACAGCAGTATAATTGAAGTGGAAGTACAAGCATAAGTCTAAGTATGATTAGAAGTAAGACTATAAGAATGATTAAAGAACAAGGATTATGAGTATAAGATGAGTGCTAGGTAATTTGTATAATATACGTAAGTGTAGAGTTAACATATTTGATTATAAGAGGAAGTATATGCATGAGTATAAATGTAGGTCCTAATATATGTAAGTATAAGTACGAATATACATATATATGTACATATGTTTGAAGATTAGCTTGCCCAAGTATATGAGAAGAAGTGAAAGTATAAGTTAGAATAGAAGAGTAAGTACAAGTAAAAGTCTACGTAATGACACTCATTACTGCGGTGGCATTATTAGGCGTCAGCAGTTTGTCATTTGACTCTTACGAATGGGAGGTGTAGCAATACTGGCTGGGTTTACAAAGAAATATGTTTGTGGCTACGATGAATAGATGTACAGCAGCTGCAATGCCAAAGTAACGTAAAAGTTTTTTACTCAGGCGAAACAGCATCAATCAGACTATAGAATTACTTAGAATATGAAAAGTATTAAAGTTTCTAAACTAAACTAGAAAATAAATATATATAATATATATAGAAATACTCTTTAAGCTCCTCCACTGACTCATCTGTAAATATATCAAAGCGAAAACTAAAGATTTTCATTTACAATTAAAATGTTTTATTTAAGAATTTATGCAACTTCAAGGACAAACGTTTATAGTGTTTGACTGTTGTCCAAGCCCATTTCCAATTCCATTTCCATTTAAAGCTCGAACAGTGCCGCGAGCCATGAGCTTTGCCTCATCAATAAAATAAATTTGCTGTGTTTTGGTTCACGCCTCGAGCTCTCTCAGCATTTATTGTGGAAAATATTTCTTTGACGTTTTCTGCACCTATTTTTTATACAATATTGTTGTTGTTGTTGTTGATGATGTTGTTGTTTTTGTACTTTGTGTAATTGAACACCTTCGTGTTTGAGCGCCAACTGAAATTGACAAATTCAACAGAGTTGTTTAACAAAATGGGCGTTGGGTGTGGCAAAGCACTCAAATGAAGATGAAGATATATATAAAGAGAGAGAAAGAGAGGGAGTGAGCACTAATTATACAATTGCTTAACAGACGCCTCTTCGTCTATCTCAGTTTCTGTCTGTTTGTGCTGCTCCTCTTAATTAATGCAACAGCCTTGAAAATCTTTGCATACTAAAAGCTTTGGCACAAGGTGCGTTCATTAAGTCAACGTAGGCAGCCGACAGCCAGCAAATGTCTTGGCCCACTTAGCATATTTGGCTGCTTGATTTTTTTTTTTTTTTTTTTTTCAATATTTATATTTTATTATATCCCAGAGTTTTGTCAACTTTGTGATTTGTCACATCAAGTGCGCTTAAATGTTCCCAAACTACTTTAAATGTCGCTCACTAAAGAAAAAAAAAAAGAAAAAAGAAAAACCTTCTCTGGCCAACACAGAAATCTAACAAATATATACAAAATATTATATTATGTGAAATTTGAAATGTCAAGTGCAAATGTCGGAACATAGATACAAAAACACATACATATGCACATGTGTATCATAATAGCCCTGTGAGCTTTTCACAGGGCAATTTATTTGGATTTTTATTAAGCAAGATAAATTTCTATGTTAAATAAAAAAAAAAAAAAAAAAAAAAACATTTATTTATAATTTATAAAATATATTAAATCAAGCAAGGAAAAAATATCAAAGTTAAAATATATGGGCTCCTTAAATAAATATTAAACGAGAGCCTAAAAAATTTCTGAAAATATGTTTATTTATTTATTATTATTTTTTTTTTTATTGTAATTCAAGAAGACGTGTAGAAATAGTTTTCTAAGTAGTATGAAAAATATAGTAAAAAACTATAAAATAAAGTTCTAGATTCAAGCGAGGGTTTTTTAATATAATTTGAATAATAGGCTGTTAAGAGTTTTCATATCATATCATATCATATCATATATTATATATTTTATCTTCTTCCTTGTCAGCTGTCTTAAAGTTCTCTTAAAGACAATAACTTACAGTATTCTTTATGCAACACGATATTTCGCTACTCAATAAACTATTTTGATAATTTCTCATTCAGCTTCGTCTCTCATTAAAGTTTTCTTAATTGTTTGCTTGGCTTTTCGGTTTCATGCATCACACATGCCTCAGCCTCAAACTGTATTGTACTGCAGCCTATTCACATATTTTCTCGCTATTTCTGAATATATTACTAGGTTACATAAGAGAGAGCTACATAACATTCCGGACAGTTTATTTTCTCCCTTCTTGTTTTTCATATTTAGGTAAACAGCTTCAGTGCTTCATACAATTTTTTTTTTTTTGCTGTTTCTGTTTTGTTTAGTTTTGTTTTGGTTTTGTTTTGGGCGTCATTCACAGACCTGGCTATTACGTCTCTCATCATGACAACAGCAGCGAGTGGCCACACTTGTTGCCCCATTGCCCCAAACTGAGCGGGACTCTCTATATGTACATATCTATATATGTATGTGTATGTCTATGTGTGTATTCGCTGGGGCCAACGACATCCGACTCAATAGACTAGACTAAAAATGGGGATGCGGAGCAGGTTGGCGAAATTGTTGCCAGCCGCTTAAATGTGCGATTATGTTGTTCACGTGAGTCGCTCTGCCCCGCCCCCACCCGAGCAGCTCCTCCTCATGTTCAAGCATCTGCCCACTTTTCAATGTGTTTAGGTTTGTTATACTCTGTGCTCGTCGAAGGTGGATGGGAGGGTTGGTTGAGGGAGAGCATTATAATTAGATTAGAAATACAATAAAAAATTTATTATTTTCTGTTAAATGATAAGCAGAGAATACAATAACAATAGATGCTGCTAAAATTGCACTGAAAATCGATTCCATTCTTAGTCTATTTAAGTATAGAACTATAAGAGCTAGATATAGTTAGCTGCAAATGTGTATTCTAATAGATCAAACACAGATTTAGTAGACTTAATTATATTAACATCGCATACATTTTTCCGAAAATAGAGTTAGGTTCGCTTATTACCCCTACATTATGAATAAACTCATATATTATTGATTTTGTAGAAAATTGTTTACCGATTAATGTCGAACGTATTAAAATGTATTCCGTGGATCATTTTTATTATATATCGGTTCAAATTGAATTTTAAATTATTATTTTGAGCTAGTTAATTTTATAAAAGTTCGGAGGAAGTTTGACATATATATTTTATTTTTTATCCCGATTAGAAATTTTAGATTTATAAACAAGGATTATTAGAAAAATTTTCAGTAAAAAAAAAATAATAAATGAAAAAAAAAATCATTTAAAACAACAAAAAAAAATCATTTAAAAAAAACATAAATAAAAAAATCATTTAAAAAAATTAAATTTTTTTATACATTTAAAAAAAATCTATTTTTTTTCTATGTATATTAAAATTTGTTAAAATTCAAAACAACAGTTAGGGTGGGTATTTTCTAGTCAATCATATCCGACATTCATAGTTTCTATTTGCTTTTTTTTTTTTTTTTTTTTTTTTGGTCAACGCCACCCAACAATTTTCCCATATTAAATCATAAAAAACAAACGATATACAGACATTTAGGCTCTATTGTTGCGCTATTGGTGGCTGTGGCTGTTGCTGTTGGGTTTGTGTCGCACTTCATCTAAAGGCAAGCAAACACACTGAAAAATGTTTTTAAAGTAGTTTTTTGCTGGCCAAGATCTTGTGTTTGTCTTGTGTCTTTGCTTTTCTTTTCAATTTTTTATTTTTTGTTTTTGGTTATGTTGCAGGTTATTTCTTTGTGGCTGGCTGCAAATTGCGTTGATGTTGCAAGCCATGTGGATAATTTTTTTTACGGCTCTTTTATGACTGCCAGCTGCGTGATAAGTTGTTATTGTTGTTGCAATAACCAACAATAAGTAGAAGGTAGAAGAAGCAGCACGCTTTGGTGTCTCTGGGGCGTCTGTAAAAATCTTCATTTATTTATGTCGCAATTTCGGTTAATTTATGGATTTCGAAATACATTGAAAGCTATCTATGCAATTTGCATGTACTTTACCTTGATTATCTTACAGTTTAGTGAATTTACAGAATTGTCGGAAATTAAGAACAAAATATTGTCAAGCTTACAGACATTAGGCAAATGAATTATATGTATGACAATTATTTACTACTATGATACTATGAATAGTTACCCTAAAAATTTAAAGCTCAATCAGCAGTTAATATTATACGAATTTTAAGCACGTTATCAACACAGATAAGAAACAGCAAACCCGAAGCATTTAGGCCAATACAAAAGAACTGAGTCGAAAAAGAAATATTAACCGAAAGGAAATAAAAAACTAATCAAAGCCCGCGGCTGGACGCGGTTTAGGGGGATTTTTTTCCGGTCACGCCCACATGAAAAAGGAAAATTGTGAGTGGGCGCTGGATGGAGATGAAATGAAGCTGGCAGCAGCAGAGGCGGCAGAGGCAGCAACGGCATCCAAAAGTCTCATCAATCAAAATCTTGGTGTGATAATATTGTAGCCCTGCCACGAGAAATCACAAACATTTCCTTCAACTAAACTGCGAGCCATGCCACATGCCACATGCCGCATGCCGCATGCCACACTAACCCACATTTCAGTTTACACTTGGTTGATGCTGAAGAGTGAGCGAGAGAGGAAGAGAGGCGGAGAGAGAGAGGGAGAGGGAGAGATACATCGTGTAGATGGATGTATAGGGTGCCATTTCTGTCATGCTTTTGCTTTTGCTTTTGCTTTTGGTTTTGCTTTTGGCCAACTTTGTTGTGTCTAAATGAATTTGTTTGTTGGCTAACAACGATGACGTTGCCCATGATGATGACGCTGATAATGACGTAACGGCCCGACTGTCTGGCCGTGACTGGGCTAGAGCGAGAGATAAGAGGTTGTCTCCTCTGCGGCTTATCCTTTGCGCGAGACGGCGCGCAATTTACAAAAGGCCCGCCGGGTGACCCACTGACAAATCGAAACTTCCGCCTGCTGCCTGGGACCTGGGCCTTAATTTGAAAGTTAAGCGTTATAAACACGTTCGTTTAACACCCACCCAATAGACACCTTATCCCTTGGCTCTACCCCGGCCCAGTCCCAGAGCAGCCCAGCCTCGGCCTGTCTGTCCCATTCTGGGCAAGCCGAAAGCTAATGTTCCGCGATTTCGAAACACAAATTGCTGTCATTAAAATCATTTGAATGCGCATAAAAGCCACATTTTGAAGCAACGAGAGAGAGCGAGAGAGAGAGAGAGAGAGAGAGAAAAGAAAAACCCCACAACAACATTGAAATGAAATGAAATTTTCGTCCATTCAATTAAATTGAAATGCGAAGCTGATTCCAGGCAAAATTATTTGCTTCTACAACATTACTTAACTGTCAATAGATTACTGTTTGCCCCGATAATAATGAGGAAGCAATGCTCCCAAGCACAGCAACATCTATAAACATGAAGCTTTTCTTATTGTCGGCACTGCGGATTACACCAAATCTTTATTATTATTATCATTATTATTTGATTGAGCCTAATTGCTATAATCATTCAACAATGAGCCTTTAGTATGCTGCTTGCTCTAACTACAGATTTACAAGCACATTAAAGCTTTTTGCTTCTTTTCGCTTCATCTGAGAAAGCTGCTTAACAGTTTGATTTAATCTACATAAATGTAATAACGGACAAGAGCTAAACGCATTATCTAAAAGTTACTTTCGAAGCATAAATAAAGCTCATACATTTATTCAACAAGTTTTTTGTTTAGCTGAAAGCATTCAGGTTGATAATTGGAGTTTCTTTTACATGAGATATTATCTTTAAGAATTAAGCTGATTTCTTTCCTGTTGAAAGAGTTGCATTTTATTCTATCTGATGCGACGTAGAATATGCAAAAGCTCCTGTAGGCTTCAAAAGCTTTAAGCTAAAGCTTTTAAAGAGGAACTTCAATAGGGAAGCTCCCAATGTTGTTCATGTTAATTGTTAATTAATTAATTGTTCTTAAGCATAATTATTTTAAGCACTTTTTCTAACGTTTCGTTCATAAGTTAAGTTAAATTCAATATATATAAAAGGTTTATGTTATTTAACTTGAACTTAAGCCCAACTTAAGTCCAAAAGTCTTCTAAAGGAAAATACCATTTTTTAGCCCTTCTTCGTTGGCTTCTTTAAGAAAACTCGCATTGACAGCTGATAGCTCTTGTCTATATATCTATCTAAGCACTTGCTCCCCGCACAGAAATAATAATTCAATTTTAAAGTGTTTTTTCTTTTTCTCAAGCAGCTTACAGCTTTATTACCCAATGATATACTGAAAATAACTTTTTATATGTCCACATTAAAGCCATACCACGCACTCACTTACTCAGAGTGAAGGAGAGAGACAGAGATAGAATGAGAGCTGGAGTTGGCACTTAAAAAGCATTTTGATACCATTCGGTTGAGCATCCCAGCAGCAGTTATCACAATGCGCTCTCATATCTCTCACATTCTCCCCAGTTACATTTCAGATTACAGCAAAATACATAACACGTACAGTTACGTATATATGTATCTGTATATGTATGTATACATATATAAATTTTAGTTGCCAACTCACCGTCAGAACTTCACGTGTGGCTTTGCCTCCTAATGAGAAAACTGCATCGCTTCAGCTTCAGCTTCAGTGCTGTGTCTGAGTGTGGGTGTGGGTCTTGGTCTTGGTCTAGGTCTTGGTTTGCTCTCTGTTTGGATTTATCTCCCCTTTTCCCTCGTCATGTGTGCTTGCTTGTGTTTGCTTTCTCTTACACTTTTACTTAATGGCATTGCTTATTGCATTTTATGCTTTACTTTTGCTTTCTCATAGAGAGGTGAACTAAGCCTCAAGCTCATTACGGCAATGACAAATCAGTTTTCTTGTCAAACACAAACCCCGGTTGTCAACTTTTGCGCTTCGCATTTTCCAATTTTTTTCCTCTTCTCTTCTTTTTTTTTTTTTTTTTTTTTTGCTCCAACAATCAGCTGGTGCGAACGTGCGAGGATTCCCTGGAAATAGAAGTTTATAGCAATTCAGAAGTGCGCTCTAAAACGATGACAGGCGATTACAGTTTTAATTAGAGTGGGGCATTAGAGTGTTACCTTTAAATAGACTATGGGAGGGTAAGAAATTTGTATAGATATTTTGAAAGCTTAGAAATTTTTAATATTTTTTATTAATATCCTCTCTCTATTAGATAAGCTTCTAAATACTTTCAATTGGATTATATATTATATAATATTAAAGCAGATATTAAAACTGTTTGTTATATTGATTGATATTGTTATATTGATGCAAAAGAAAGTTAGATCATAATCTTAGCAGCTTGTAAAGTTACTTAGCTGTACATTTTATAGGAATATTTAATGTAATATTTTAAGAATAACAATTTGTAGCAAGCCCGGATAATTACCCAGATTATTACTTTTAAATCATTTTATTACTTTTAAAACATTTCCATTATTATTATTATTTTTTTTTCTTTTTTTAATATTTACCAAGCATTACTTCACTATATAAGAAGAAAAAGAAAATGAAGTTACGCTTTTTATTGAAATATTTGGAATTGTTGCCCTTAGGTAAATCAAATGAATGGCTTACTGGCTGCGCTTGTTGACAGCAAACAGATTGAAGCGAATGCGTGTTAGATGCAAACAAATAAAAGCACAGAGGGAAAGCGAGAGAGCTATAGAGAGAGAGGGCGAGAGAAAGAGGGAGAGGGCGAGTTTGCCACAGGGTCAACAGTTCAGAGTGGATTTAAGTGTTGTGCATGTTGTGTGTGGTTAGCTAACTAACTAAAGCCACACTGAGCTGTTTGCTGCTTGCCTTTGGTTCTAATAAATTCAGCTCATGATTCATAGCAAGTGGAAGTGGAAGCTGTTGCACACATGAGTGCAACATAGCTGCAATTACAATTGCCTCAGCAGCTGCTGCTGCTGCTGGTGCTGCCCCAAGAATTAATTGAGGAGTGCAACTCGTGCGGCAATTACATTAAACTTAAATCTCAAATTATCTTCAGTTCTGTGAAGGATTCTCTCGCTCAATGTCTCCATCTCTGTCGCATTTCTGTCTCACTTCAATCAGTTGGCTCTGCTTAATGTCGGTTGAGTCACTCTGAAACGAGTTTTTCCTGAAAATGAAAATGGGTCAGCTGTCCCACTTGTAACTCTTGCCACTTCATCCATTCCCGTACTCTTGGTCAGAGTCTTCCTTGCCAACGCATTCGCATCGGCCGAACTCAATTTTTCTCGACTGCCAATATCGCAAATTAGATTGTGTTTTTAGAAATCTAATATAGTAGTATTAATAAATTTTATCTTCATAGCTAAACATAAAATTTTAATAAAACAAAACCCATTTAATTTAAGTAAGGTATTTCTTTGTTTTTATTTTGTAGCTGCATTTTGGCCATTATGTATAAAATATCACATATGTATTAGTTCAGTTAAAAGTTATAGCTAATCTCTGTTTAAAATATATTTGTAGTGCTATCTTTATATGATTGTTAAAAATTTATAAAGGAAAATAAAGCACATAAATAATAAATATATGTGTAGATCTTTGAATATCATTTATGATTTACATATATTACATTTAAGTAAAAGCTAGATAAATTTCATATTGTAAATAGAATTGTATTTTTGATTACATTTTGCATCATCATGCATCAATTGTCAATTTAATCATATTTTCGATTCTTTTCTTTACTGGCTGTGGCCAGCCCTGGTGTCACGTATATAGAGCTGTTGCTGCCTGCTGGTTATTCTTGTTTAGTTGGCTTCGTATTTATGCAGGCTCACGCTATTCAAAATGGGTATATTGGCTTGCAGAAATGTATGAATAAGTTTAGATGTGAAGGCAGAAATTTTATATGCTGAGTGACTTAGTATTTGTATGATATTGCTATACTCGAGCTAAATATACACATCTGTACCTATCTTCATAGATGGGCTGTAAATATTACTTAGTCCCACAATTAGAGTCTGGAAATGTTGCACATAGATAAACGACTAGGCAACCCCCTTTCCTAGTCAAAACATCACTTCACATTCCTTTTTCAATAACTAGTTCTGCCTGCCTGGACACGTCACAGTCAACTAAACTCCACAGCTCGAGTTTTGCTTGTTTTCGGCTGGCAACTGTCAGTGGCAACTGTTTCACTGTAAATTGCAGCACATGCAACACATGCGACATGCGATATGCGACATGCGGCACGTTGGACACGTCACTCATACGCCGCCTGGCCAGGCCCAGCGGCCGACCATCGCACTTCGCCCATCGCCCATCGACCACGAAACCCGCTGACTGAGCAGGAGCTGTGTTGCTTGTGTCGACGGCAACGTGTTGCATGCAAATGAATTTCATTTTCTGCAGCTGCTGTTCTCATTGCTCTGCTGTTGTTTCGGTTAGCTCCCGCTGTGATTTACAACATGGGCGTGGGCGTGGTCGAGGGCGCTTCAATTGTCATTGCCAAACTGAATGCTGCTCAAAACTCAGCCCAAAACGTGCCAGCCAGCTGAACTTCTATTGAATTCGACCTCTCTAATTAGTCTCACATTCATTCAGACAATACGATATGCGTCTCTGCTGCTGCTGCAAGCTGAGCATACTGAATGTATGTTGCTCGGGTTTTTTTAATGAATAAGAATTCGATGATGGGAGCACAAAGTTGACAGTTGAAGTTAAACTTTGTCTCTGCGGAAGAGAAAATGTTTACATGGCAGCGAATATAGATTTATAATTAATGATCTATTCGAGTAAAAGCTGCTATACACATGGGAGAGCATATAGATTTATAGTCTATATAAAAGACGCTGTGGGTCCAAGGCGAATATGGTTAATATAATACTTTTGAATTCCGAATAGACAATTATTTTAATTGCTTCTCACTTTTATTTCTACTTCTTCCTCTGAAGCCTAGATAAGTATTATTTTGTATATTTTTGTACAACCTATTATGGGAGGTAATAGCTATGATACTACCGGTATTTTCTATACAATTATCATAAATATTTTTAATGAATATTTATTTATATTAGAAATTGAATTTTATGTATTTTTGTTTCCATATATAAAATTAAAAAAAAGTTAAGCGAAGGCTTCACAATGTCAATTAGCTCTTATTATTTCTTCAATAATATTTGCAATAATGAAACGCTCAACAGCTGCATCAGCTAGTTGAATTTTAAATATGATTAATAAATAAATATATTTTATTAATATGCTCAGGTCAGTTGTCTTATTTACAAAACTAAATGAATGCTGGCGAAACTTTTGCATATTCATGCAAAACTTGAAATTTAATTAAAAATTTAAATGAGCAAAACTGAGAAGCCACAATACACACACACTCATACACACAAACACACATACACATACTTATACCCACACTCATTTATACACACATAAAGCCAAAGCAGTGCAGAATTTTTCAGCAAAAAAAAAGGGCATACAAAATACAAAACAACCTGCACTTTATAGCTTTTTGCACCATCCCCTCCCTCTACCACTCCACCTGCAGCTGCCCACCTGCCTTGTGGTCCTACCTCAGTTCTGCTGGCAGCAGCTCCACAGCGTCAAGTGCTCCTATAAGAGCTACAAAATGCGCTCCCGTGCGCGCACAGCGTCAATTACACGGGGGCCCAGTCATAAAAATAAAGAGCAAATAAATACACTTAAAACGGCAAACGAGTCGGTTAGTTGGTTGGGTCACATTGGTCAGCAGGCAGCGCTGCACAGTGGGATGAAAGCAGATGAATATGTGACAGAATTGGTAAGAAATGTAATTTAGGAAGGAAGAGTGAGAGCGAAAGAGAGGGAGAGAGAGAGAGCTGCACTGAGGAAGAGGGATGTAGAGGGAAGCAGAGAAGTAAATTGATTATGAGAATGCGAAGAGAAGAGGCTGGAGATAGAAAGGGGCTGTAAGAGAAAGATAGTGGAAGGAAGAGAGAGAGAGCGACAGACACAGAGAGTGAGAAAAAGAAAGGCAGAGAGAAAGAGAGTCCTATGCACAAAGAAAGGCAGAGACAGAGTGATACCCATATAAAGGAATAATACTAATACAAATACGGGAAAGAGAAGAGAGTAATATAAGAGCGAAGTAAAGACATTGATAAAATGAAATAAACTAAAGCAAGAATGTGAGACGGAAGCAGGGAAAGAGTAAAAGCAAGTAAAGAAGAGGAAGCCAAGCAGAGACAGTGAGGGAAATAATGATTGAGACTGAGCGATTATTATCTATTTTTTACTTAGAATTTATATTTTCCAGATTCTATTCAGTATATCATATTTAGAGCTTTCACAGCTCTTTATAAAACTAGTTCGAAATTTTCAAAATCATTTCACGTACTTCGTACCACTGTGCCTTTGGCATGTTGTTTTTCTTTTCGCTGTTCACCCGCTTGGCATTAATCAAGCCATTTAAATGGACATTTCTGGCTATGAGTACGGTGCGTAGTGTGTGCGTGGGCATGGCCATGGGCATGGGCGAGGGCGTGGCAGTTGTGAGTCCAGAGTAATTACAATTACACCTGTCCGCTCTTAGAGAGCGCGTGCCGTGGCACTTAATTATAATTAAGCTCCAGTCAAAAGTTGACTTTTATTAAATTTTATTTATAATATGCTTTAAATGCCATTAAGAAGCTGTCGCCCGCCCGGCTAGGCTAGCCTTCCAAGCCCCATAATCATGAGCAACAGCACGAGCGGCTGAATCATAGTCATTATCATTATCATTGTCATCATCATTAGGCAGCAAGCGGAAATGCCAGCAATATCCTCTAATGTGTTGACGGCTTTTGCCTGGGCTCCATTTATTTTTTCCATTCTCTATCTTTTTTTTTTTTTTTTTTTTTTTTGAGAATTCCTTGTCTTTTGATTTGTTGGCAATTTATTTTTGTCATCGTCGTTTTGATTAGATTTCGTCAAAATCGAACCCCAGCAATTTGGACTGCGGCAGTGACACTGACGTTTATCACGACTTGAACGACATGGACATGGCTCTCAGTACAGCTCCATCTGGTTTGCCGCTTCCTGTCCATGGCACGATTTGTCAGCGACTCACAGACACCATTAAATCGTGTCAGACCCAAAAGAACGAACCGAAAAAAAAAAAAAATAGCTATTGACTTTTTATGTGGACTACGTGAAAGTGTGCGAGAGTAGCCACAGAATGTGTACAGAAAAATGTATTTCATTTTATACTCTCTGGCAGAAGATGCTTTAATTCTGTCAAGCAGCGAGGAACGGAAGGAAAATGAAGAGAAAACAGTGACAAAATACGTCTATTGACCCCAGGTCAGTTCAATAAATTATTACTTGCCTGAGCAGCTGTTTGTATTTAGATGAAAATATGGGTAATTTGTGAATGAAACGAAATTACTCTTTGTACTCATTCACGAAAGGGAATTGAGTATATTGGCATTGTGCAATATTTGTCTTGCTATCCATCCGTCCGCTTATCTGTTTGTATATATAACATAACATAATGTATAATTGCTTTATAGACCCATCTAAAAGAGCATTTGATATTCGATCGTTCATATGCAGTCCTTCATTCCTATTTTTATTTCCTTGGAGTTATATGTCGCCACCGTTACAGGGTTAAAGACTCCACATTCTACCGTTTTGTCAGTTCATAAATAATCAATAATTATGCTTCTGGGAGTCTACTCAACGAATAACGAAAAATCATTAACAAATAAAAACAAAATAAAAAAACAAAAAAAAAATTGTTTTCAACAACATTTGCCGGACATAAAAAGCTAAAATATTTCAGATATTCGTGGTGTTTATACACAATATATAAATATATATAAATATATATCCATTTATATATTTAAGCTTTTATTATTCTGCACCTATTAGCACAGTTTTATGCATAAAAAAGGCAATATTTAATTTATATATTTTTTTATATTTATTTTATTCTGCTAAATCTATTTGTACGGTCAATATGTGTCAACATGTCGAAACCAATGACAATATTTTGTTTCTGTATTTTTTTCACTTTTCGTTTTTATCAAACTTTAAAATGAAATGACATTTACTCGTGAGATTTAAAATTATTTACAGAATCCAAAAAAATTTACAAGTTTTGTTAAGGAGTTAACAGAAAAGACAGATGGCAAAAAGTAAATTCAGTATTATGTATATAAATATTGCAAGAATATAATGCTTAAATTATTTAATTATTCATAATATTAACAGAAAAGTTAAGATATGTTAAGATATGTAGAATAAACTGATATGTGATTATAGAATTAAGGAGTATGTAATAGTTAATTGTTTTTGAAAAGTGAACTCACTGTTCATATGAAGGCCAATCATAAAATGTTTATTGTAAATTTCATTTTTCATATTCAACTTTTGCTTTGTTCCCAAGAAATTTACATGCTAAAAAAATGTGTAACATGAATAATTGAAATTCAATTGGTTGGCGAAAATATGTGAAGCAAAAGGTATGCCATGCCGTACAGGAATTCGCTAGGCTGACATAAAAAGCTGACTGTGGCTGCGAAAATGTTGGGCCAGTTAACCAGCAACCACTTAAATATTTATGTAGTTAACTCCACCCAAAGGATAAGTGCAAGAATTTACACAAAGAAAAGAAGCCTGAACAGAGGAACAAGATTGAAATGTGAATATCAATGTCAAACGAAAGAAAGATCGAGACAGAGAGGGAGAGAAAGAGCTACTTGAGGGTGATATGCTAGAAGGTACCCTATAAACTGAGAGAGATAAACATGTTTTTTTTTTTTTTTTTTTTTTTTTTTTTTTTTTTTTTTTAATTTGTAATTTTGCTTGTACAAGTACAAGCTGCTGCTACTTGGGCATTTTAACAAGCAAAGGTGAAGTGCAAAAGTGTGGGGGAATTGCTATTCTCCCCTTATCAAATACCATGTAAATTTATAAGGAAGAAAGACATAGTGAGTCACAGTTCTTTTGTCAGAATAAGCGCAATAAGATGTAAAGAAAAGAGATAGATGTGCTGCATTCAAAGCAATATACCCCTTCTGTATGGCATTAACAGTACATTAGAGCTAAAAATACTAAAACATCTTAACCAATATAAATTTTGTTTATTCATCAAATATAAAAAACAAACTTTGTAAAGCAAAAATTCAGAAAATTTCTCAAGCAATTTCTTACTTAAGGCAAACTAATATTACTTAAAGGAAATGCCTTTCAGCATTGTTACTTTATAACAGCAAATTTCTATGGAGTATTTTATTATTTACTTTCTTTACTTTACTCTATTTTTTATCAATATTTTTCATAAATAAAACGACTGACAAATGCTTGCCCGCAGGCATTGGATTTGTCGACTGACTTCAACTGATTTGCTGGCAAGACTGCAGGAAACATCAACGCACACACACACACGCTCACAAACACACCCGCACATAAGCTAAATGTTTAGGAAATGGCAAAGCAGCAGCGGCCGGATGCATTTTCTGTGACGTTCTTTTGCACACAGACACGAATATTACACATACGCACTGTGTCACGAAGTAGATCTCTGGCTGCCGCGCTCATCTCAACAGCAGAGAACGAGAGGAAGGGAGAGAGAGATAGAGGAAACACTGCTGTGACACGGTGCACAGTTCAGTGCACTTCGCATCGCCTCTGGCTGAACGTATTTTGGACACAACTGCAACAAGCAACAGCAGCAGGAGTAGGAGCGGCAGCAGGAGCAGCAGCAGCAGCAGCTCCAACTCCGACTCCAGCTCGACTGATTTTCTTCCGATTTTCATTGCGAAATGGTGTTGCACTTTAATTTGATTTCAATTTACCCTATGCAGCTGACTTCCAGTTATTTGCTCTATAAACATTTGCCATTGTTATTTCTCGATTTTTGGCTTCATCGTGTTTGTCTTGATTGCATTCCCTGCGTGTGTTAGTTTGTGTGTGGGTGTGTGCGTGTGTGTATGTATGAGTGTTTGTTAAATTTTGTTTTCGACTTGTTTGACTTTTAGTTTGTTTCGGAAACAAAAGCGCAACTAATTCACGAGTAAATTGTTTTACTTTTTCGATTAGTTGCATCCATTTTGTTCGATTCATTTCGAGTGTCAAATGAAATGGAAACTGAATGCTATGTAAGAGATTGATAGACATTGAGGGACCCTGTATGAGGGTCTGATTATTAATTAATTATGTATATACTGCTCCAATTCTATTGAAAAATTCAATATTACAACTTTTATTTTAATATCTACTATTAACAAATTTGCTTTTCTTTGGATATTTCCAATATATATCATAACTCACATCATCCAATCTCTGGATTTTAAGAGAGTTAATGGACAATAATTAATAATGATCTAATAAGGCATTTTAACTTTTGTTTTTGCATAAATAAAGTTTACTTATCAATAATTATAATATATAGTTAAGCTATACTAATTTTATTAAATTAATTTTTTTTTACTTTTATATAATATAATAAATATTATTATATACTATATGATTGTAATGACTTATCTATGGACTTTCCATGTAACTAAGCCACTTATATTATCACTACAAATCGATAAGTATTAATCAGTTTCCTTGATCTTATCGATATCGAAATTTATATCCATTGTCTACTTTATTGATTATCTTAATCGATTTCCATAAAAACAGTGTCAATCTGTATGGTACCATCATCTATATATACAAACGATTCAATTTAAATCATATCGTTAACTCTTCGCTTAACAGGGTATAAAACTAAGTAACTTGTTATGCATCAGGCTTTATTTGATTTCACTCTTGAGCAGTCATTTTATGAAATCTAGCCATCAATTCGATTGTGTGAATTTCGTTGCACGTTTTTCATTGCATAAGCTGCAATAACTATATATTTATATATATTACGCATACGCAGCGTTGTCTGCACTTGAACAACTGTTGTTTTTTTTTTTTTTAGCTTTTAGTTTGGCTTACGTCGCTGAGAAAAATATGCTTCAAGATGGCTAGCAACAAGAACTAAAACTGTCAAAACGTAAAACAGAAATAAATAAATGCCAGCATACATTGCACCAGCCAGTTGTCAACAGAGACAGAGACAGAGGCAGAGAAAGAGAAAGAGAAACAGAGAAGTGAGAGAGTGCAAAAAGTAGAATAAAATAACAGACGATGCAGGAAGGAAATTATGGAAGCCACAAAAAACATACATACAAAACCAAAATATAAGCTGTATATATGAGTGTATATACATGCATATATATATATATATATATATTTATATGTAATAACTACTCTTGTTGCATGACTGTGCGAATTCCTCTCGGCTTTTGTCTAGAGCGCATCGCATTTTATAATGTGCATATTTTATAACATGCTTATGCGTTTCCTCTAAAAACCTCTAAAATGGCGCACAACTTTTTGTCGATGGCTGCCGATAAAAAAGAGCAGAGAAACCTGCAAATAATGCAACAAGTCTGCCTGTCACAGAATATTTTTATTTTTATTTATTAAGCTCTTTTGGCACAGCCAACACCAGTTTGGCTTCTTTGTATATATATATATATATAAATATATATATATATATAAATATATATATATAAAAATATATGTATAAGCGTAACATTTATAAATCTCAGGCAATTTTATATATGTAATAATTGCCTATGATGTATGTACTTAATATATTACATAGTAGTAAATTGTCTAATATGATTTTAACTCGTCATCCTCCGCACTAATTTTTCTATTTACATATAAATTGCAATTATCAACATTAAGCAGCGCGTCAAGTTTTCGAGCTGCAAGCCCGTAAGCTATGCTTTATATTGTAGTCGCTTGTCTAAAGTTTCGCTGACTTGTCCGTGACAAAGAAAACTCAACACCCGGAGCTGCTGCTGGCCAGAGGAACTTTGCGACAGTGGCAAGTGGCTGGACACCCGAAAGTAGAATGAAGAAAGAAAAACTACAAATAAGTCAGACACAAAAAGAAAATGAAATGAAATGAAAATGGGGAACAAAAACGAGTTGGAAAACTTGTGCAACTGTCATAGGAAATTTTCATATTTTATTGCCCCGGTTTGGATGACAAATTTCGTCTACGGTTTTTATTCCTCTCCATCTGTTTGGCTCGCACAGTAAAAGATTTTATTAACTAATCTGTCATTTTGGCTAGCAAGATGGAAATGTTGGCGCCCAAGACGACGACGACAACGACAACGACGACGACGACGACGACGATGACTTCTTCGAATGCATCGACCATCCGCCCGCATGCAAAGTGCAATTTCCGCCGGAAATGTGACACCACCGACGGATTTTGTAATCTAATTTTAATGATTTTGCTTTCGCTGCAGTTCCTGCCCTTCCTTCATCGCTCCTCTCTCTCCATCTCTCTTCGTTTTCCATCCACGTCGAGGCCAAGTGCCCTGGTTGGATAATGCGTCCCAGATTCGATTTGCTCAGTGCCAGCAAATTTAACAGCTAACCCGATTTGACGTTGATTTTCCTCGAGCAACAGCAACAGCAACAGCAACAGCAGCAGCAGCAGCAGCGGCAGCTCCTTTGACTTCGCCTCTGTTTGTGTTTGTCCTTAAGAAATTGCAACTTTCCAAAAAATATTCAATTAACAAATTTTTTCGCCTGTCTTCCTTCTGCATGTGACAAAACGCCATTTGGAAACTTTTCTATTCTATTTTTATTTTCGTTTGTGCATGCCCTGTAGCAATTGGAAATGGATAAAGGTGTATATTGTTTGAGCGAGGTTTAAAAAAAAGGAAGAGATAATGAGGCAATGATCGTTTAGGCTCAAAATTAATAGCTAACCTATCGTGTATACCCTACAATCTTTCTGCTTATCGATATATTGTACATATATTGTTCTGTCTGTTCATTTGTCTGCCTACTCTCCTCTATCTCGTAGTCATAAACAGTACGATATATAAGCTGTCGCATATCATAAGCAGAAGTAGCTAAAAATTATGGTATCGATAGCTCTTAATATATTGTGAATCGATAAAAATCGATATTTATAAAAACTGAATCATACTTCAAATAATTAATAGGTATTATAAGTATATACGTATTCCATATCTATATTCACATTTAAATACATTTCTTAACAGGGCATCTGTTAGTCTAGCAAGCCCCACCACAGCACTCTCACTTGCTTTTTGCTGTGTTGCATAGACGCTAATGACGTCAGTGGCCTGGTTCTCGTCTCCTAGCTCTATGCCCTTATTCCCTCGTCAAGCCCAAGTCTCGCCAAAGCAAATTAACTGCTAAAGTTTGGATGGGCGTGGCTGGACCAAGGCGTCAAGTTGACATCTGTGTTCAAAATTAAAAATTCGAGGAGCCGTCGAAAGCAGCGTAGCGCAGCATCCGAAAACCTGGTGTCAAAGACGTTCAACTGAAAGCTGATTAATGAATAAAAGCTGTGCAAAAGGCGGAGTTTAACGGCGGCATATGAGTTTTTGTTTACCAGTCAACGAGCGAGTGTGTACGGGCGTGTGTGTCTGTGTGTGCGGGTGTGTGTCTGACTAATTAAAGCAATTATACAAACAAATGAAACTCGCAGAAAGTTAAAAATAAGGGCGCCACCAGAGAAGTTTCACGAGTGTAATCTAAGTAAATAAATTGAAGACTAAGAAGAGAGCTGGGGAAATTGTTTGCTAAACTTTCACACCTAGTTAAACAGAAGTGATTTACAGTTGTAGCAATCAGGAGTCCTTATAGTTGCAAAGCAAATACATAGCAAATATTTTGTATTACATTTTTCTCACTTTGCTTAAAAAGAATTCTCTACAAATTTAAGTATACAGGCTTACCAAATAAGCGAAATTCAAATGGCAATCAGCCTTGCATGCGAACAGCTACTCATGACTCATCAAATTTGATCTGATGCCAAATAATGCTTCATTAAGAGAGTGCAACGGAATTATCCCTCATTTTATTTAAATTTTTTTGTTTATTGTAATTTTTGACTAACATTTGGAAATGCGTTAAAATTTACATGTATGAAATATCGCATTTTCAAATTATAACAGCTAGATTAAGCTTCATGTTTTACTTCAGCGAATATTGTATGCTCTTTACACTCACTTAATAGAGTAATAAGAAATTTGTAAATAGCTTTGGTCTTAGATAAGAACTATTTAAAAGAGAATTATCTATAATTATCTAAAACAAAAAATTAAAAACGTTTGAAATATTTTTTTTTTTTTAAATTTGTAAATAATATAAATTTGAATCAATATACATATATATATAAATATATATATATTTTTTTTTTTAATAACTAAACCTATTTTTGAATTTTAGCAACTTATATATTTTTATATCAATTTATTTCAGAGGCTCAAACATAAGTTTTAAAAAATTATGGCAAATATTTATTTATTTTTTTTATTTTTCTTTAATTATTTTATTGTATTTTTATAATGATTTTCTATTATTTCTATCGAGTGTCGAGTTTGTTTACTTAAAATACTCTATCAATCTCTTTTACCAAAGTGCTTTACAAATTTCAGATGGCCTGCGTAAGAGTATCAAAAATCCATCAAACGATTAAGCATGCATTTACTTCGGCATATTTGGGAGATAGCATGCATGAGAGCGAAGGCTAGACAGAGCCAGAGAGTGCGGCGTGACAGCCCTGGCGGTGCGTCTGCATTTGGCACTAATGAGTTTCACCATATTCGTTGCTGTTTGCGTTTTGGTTAAATAGTTTGCTATGGTTTTTGGCTGATGCTGCTGTAACCAACGTTTAGGGAGGGGCATGGAGCCAAAGGGGCTGCGCTGCCATCATAACCAATTTCAGCGGCGAGAAATGAAAATTCCTTGTTTTGCATTTAAATTTTTTTCGCTTTGTCTAATTACAAAACATCGCGCGGTCTACGCGAATTGCGAGCCAAAACGCTGCAATTGATGTTGATTAGCGACGGGCAGCGTTCTGGTTGCCTTTAGTGTTGCCCTAGCCTTCTCTGCATTCGGAACTCACACCAGGAGAGCGAAATTTGCAATTTATGCCACAATTGTGCAGCCTGCTGTTCTCTTAATGCAGCTTCGGCCATTTGATTTATTAGGCGTCTGATTTGATTTTTCAGTTGCTTTTAGGCCACATCAAAATCGAAATTTGGTTCATTTAACGTTTATTAAGCAGGGTTGCCAAGCAACTTGCTCTTTTCAGCATGTATCGATTGAATGAGAAGATTGAATATGGATTGTGCACTTGGCATTTGGCTCTTGATTGAAATTACTGCAACTCTTGAAGAGGAATTATACTTTAAACTTTGTACTTATCGAAATATCGATTATACGATTGATATTATCGAATTAAATGAAGCATTGAATCAGCAAATATTAACACAATATAATAATTGTAAAATAAGTAAGAATCGATCGATTTAATGCAGACTTCAAATTATCGATATATTTTAACGATTTAACGATGACAAACGGTTATATGTCAGTTATGTAAATGATTAAACAAAAATTAAAATGCGAAAATTAACATATAAACCACAGTTATCGGTAAATCGATTAACGATTAAATGCCAAATACTTATGAATTACTGTCGCATAATGTCATAATTAGGCTTACGGAGAGTAAGAGAAACATGTATCGATAAACGATATATTGTTCTCATAGGGAGATACACATTATTCGCATTACCTGTGGATACAAGTTTATATGCTTAAATATGTAATCAAAGACTCTAAGAAGTACAAGAATTATAAAACAATTTGCCGATTAATCGATTATGAGAACAAAAACTTTATATGAAACTTACTTCAACCAGAAGCTTTATGTGGAACTCACTTCAACCATCTTCAGCATAATATGCCCTCTTTATACCCTAGAATAATAGGCACTCCAAAGCTTGCCAACTATTGGAATGCTAGGCGAAGCGTGGCTGAATAGCTTATACTTTGTATTTGATTTAAATAAACTGCAATTGCCATTTGCTGCTTTGTATCGTTATTCACTCGATCAAATTTGAAAAGTGCTCAAGCCAATTGAATGCAAAGGTTTTCTTGTGTGTGTGCGTGGGCTTGTTAGTGTGTGTGCATTGTGCTTGAAGCTTGGGCAGCATTTCATCTATTTACAGAGTCTATCTGTGTTTCACAATCAGCAGCAGCCGTACCTGCCATCGCCATTGCGATTGCGATTGCCATTGGCATTGGCTTTCGGTTGGTGCCCCTCGAACCGCTTTCCACTTGACAGAACAGCGAATGCAAGCAACACAAAGATTTTCCCTAATAAAGAAATCGATGTGAAGGACGCGCAATATTTCTAATGGCAACATCTAGCTAGATAGGCTAGATAGACAGGCAGAAAGAGAGAGAAAGAGAGAGAGGAACAGAGTAAAAAGAGCGAGAGTGGAGGTCAAATCGTGCACCTGGCCAATTCAATTGGAAAATGTTCAAAGGATATGAGGTGTCAGCCGATGAAGATGTGCCCGAGATTCTGCAGCTGAGACCCAGACCAGAGGACAAGTGGACAGCCATTGCATTGACAGCCTCATCTTTCCAATGCACTTGAAACAGGACGACCAAGTGAAACTCTTGAGAAAGTAGCAAAGGGCAAAGCAAGTATCAGGAGTTGTTTCATTTTTTACGAGGCACGTACGGCAGCGACAAAGCAATCTCAGGTGGCAATAAAAAAAAGATTAATTACAATTTTTTATTAATTACTAAATGCAGTTCATTTTCGAAGTAAATCCAATTACATTTTTAATTGTGAAATTATAAGAAAATATATAAATGCGCTAATGAATTGCTAATGAAAAATATATATATAAATAACAAAATATAATAAAAATAAAATAAATAAATAATAAATCAAAAACCATAAATAAATAAAAAATAAACAAAATAATGGAGAATGTGATACTCTCTCAATTAAAAAATTGTAACTCAAGCGGAATTAAGCTTGACAAAGGGTATTCCTTAATATTAAATTAGTGGAGATTAATGTTTCTATTGTCTGATTTCTTATTTATAATAATTTCAGAAATACTTTTCTTATTGGAATGAATATTCCATTAAAAATTAAAATAAAGATTAAGAATTATATTGAACTAGATTTTTTTTTTAAGAGAGATTAGAGATAAAATAATATTTAATAAAAAAAAATAAATATCTTAATCTTTTTAAATAGGTAATAATACTATAAATATTATGATAATATGTTTACTTCATATTGTCATCTCTATAAATACTATTATCTCTCACGAATTCCTCTTCCCACTATCAACGATGCAATTAAGTTGGCCCAAAGACAAATCCATTTCCAATCAGAAGCAGATCCAAAATCGATGGCCTTAAAACGTGTCATCAACCGCAACGAGGATATAAAAATGGAAAGCGTATTAATCATACGCACTGTCGCACAACTTAAAAGTGCCTCCTTACAAATGCACAACACATTTTCGCACTGTGTAATGGGCGGCATTTCCGACAAGCGGAAGCCGGGCAAAGCATGAAAGCTTGGCCACGACACTCGCAATCGAAAATATTAAGTGCCGCCTGTTGGCCCAAGTGCTTACCGCTTACAAAATGCTCCGACAAAGGCGGCAGGGAGACGCGAAAGCTGAGGATGGAGATGGAGATGAAACTCGAGCGGGAGCAGGAGTTGGCTCCACGGAAGCGACAGCCCGCACAATGTGCAAACAATGAACCCGCTAAATATGGCCAAACAAGATGGCCAAATGGGCCGCTTAGGCGTCAGGGGCAGCGGGTGGCTGCCTCAACAAAGGCACATTCAAAACAATGTCCTGTTGCCGCAGGCTTCACTTTCTCCGTGGCTGAAGATTTCGCAGCCGGAGTGGAGCCGGAGCTGTGAGCAGAGGGAGCGGCCCGCCGTTTGCCTCCACGCGACGCATTTTGTCGGAACTGTCACATTAAAATGGATGATTTATTTGTGCGCTTAATTTATTGCGTAGCCCGGCAGCGCCAGGATATTGGCGACGCGCAATGCATGAACGACTGCGAGTGAATGAACTGCGCTCGCTGCTCACAGCGGGGCTAATATAATGAATTTTACACACTGCCAGCGCACTTGGCACTTAATAATCGCATTAGCGAGCTAAGCAGCTCGCTGACAATGCAAACGGCGCCAACTGGGACGGAATATGCCAGAGACTCCGGCGTAGACAGGGTTGTTGGCAAGGGCTGCCAGCGATATGCCTTATCAGTTCTCTCCAATGTTTTATTGTTTCGCTTATTGCTACAAATGATGACCTAACTCTGCTGTCTCTATCACTTTCTCCCTCTGTTTCTATCTCTCTCTCTCTCTCTCCATGCTTGCCTCTCTGTAATGTCTGGTAATAACTGGCATTGTGCGTGAGTATTCACAGGTGCATAATTAACGCAATGGGGATCATTCAAAGGGCGCATATTGAAGAACCCAGAGCTATAAAGGAGATAAAACTCACTGCGGGGTTTTTGAATGGGATAAGTATGTGGAGATGTCATTAGTAGCCGAGCTGCTCATATTTGATCATATTTATATGGATAATGTTTCATTTCAAATGGGTTTCTCTTTTGAATTGTAGAGCTCCTAATAAAAGAATGTTGAAGTGGGTTTAAGAAGGAAGTACTATATATATCTTAGCAGCATTCGCCATTTTTTTATAAATTGAGAAATATTTTATAAACTTCTAGATCTCAGTTTCAAGAGCTCCTTAAATAACACTTCCTTCATAAATTGCCATTAAGTTATTATTTAGATTCTATTCTCACATTTGCATTGCATTCCATAAATCTGTGAAAAATGATTTGCTGCAATAATGTTTGTTTGTTTGTTTGTTTGCCTCTTTGCTGTGCGGCTTGAGTTGTTGAATGGCCACGCCCACTGGCCTAGCGGCCCATTCATTTGACATCTTTGCAGGCAACTGTGTAATGAACATTTATGAGGCAATTTCCTTGGCAACACACGCGCACACACACACACACACACACACACACACACACACACACACACACACACACACACACACACACGCATACACATACACAGGGGATACACACAGATATAGATGGCAAACTGTTGGCAACGGAGACATCGCCTCGACTCGACTCGAGTTGGTTTGCCTTGCCTTGCCTTGCCTCGCCTCGCCTTTTCGTTGACTGTTGCTTCTGCTGCTCCCGTTTCCTCTCTGTCCATCGTGCTGCGTCCTTTGCTGCTTTTGTGGAACATGGCGCAAAACTTTTTCTGCTCCACTTATGCCCAAACTAATTAAGTGCAGGAAAAAGTTACCATTTCCTTCCCTCAGCCAGCTACTGAATGGGCGCCGAATGCAACGTCCTGTTCAGCTCTGTCCTGTCTTGGTAGATATTTCCCATTTTTCTCCCTTCACTTCGTTCGCTCTCTCTCTCTCTCTCTCTTTCTCTTTCTCTCTCCGTCTCTCTCCCTTCTTCTACATTTTGTGTAAGACAAGTTGTAGCATTTTTTGACAGAGGAGTTGCAGAGCTTAGCCAGACCCGCATTAGGGCCAGAACGCATTCTGTTTGCAACTGTCGCCGTTCGCCAAATATTTAACAGTCGCTCCACTTGGCGCTGATAGCCCATTCGGGCGTCATAATAACGAAGATAAATGTTGCAAAAGTTTCCACCAGCAACACAGGAGAGCAGCAGCGGTATGGAAGGACGCTGCGTACAAGGCAGGCCCAATGCGATTTCTAAATGCATTGTGTTGCATTCTTTTTGGCGCTGCGGACCGCGCCTTAGACAATGACAGCGCTACCAACAATGCGTAGCAATAAAAGTTCCAAAGAACTTTCCACAGTTTGTTTTACGCTGCATAAAAACACGATCCGAAAGTTCATGGGGTGCTTAAAATGTTGTAATTGCTTGACATGATTCGATTGGCTTCACGCTAAAATTTGATGAAATAGATTAATAGAAACAAAATAAAGCTAGAAATTCCCAAAAAATATGTTTAAAAATACAAAATCTGACAACAACAAAATTTCAAAATTATTATTATTAATCCATATTTTATTTTATGATAATAAAATTATACAATTTTTAAAATTTACATTTTTTCTATCTTCATCCAATATTCAATACAGATCAAAAATTGTAATATATAGATATATTTATTTTTTAATTTTTCGTAGCATTAAATATTTTATTTATCATATTTAACATTTTTATGATGTAATTAAATTAAAAAAAAAAAAAAAAAAAAAGAGTTTGACGAAAAACATAAAAATGAATATATATTATATCAATATGTTAAATTTCTTTTCATACCTACATAATTACGAATTACCTTAGTAATAAAGTGCACTTTTAAGTTAATGACATCCAAATTTTTAAATCTACATTCCTTAATTAGCAACTCTCGCTTTATATTTTACGCAGAGCATTCAGAAATCGCAGACGCCGCAAAGTATGCAATGGCTGTGTTTAAACTCTTCCAACTAATTTGTAGTTTGTGCGAAAAGTTGACATGGCAAATCAGTTGAGAAGCGCAGAGAGAGGCGCCGCCCCCAACCCAGCTATAATAAGTGCAATAGAGCTAATACGTTAGCTGGCAGCCATTGAGTCCCTCTTTTTTGGCTCGTTTTAGTTGCAAGTTTAATGAGAAGGCGACGCGACAGTTTACACTGATGCTCGTTAGTTTTTTGTCTAAGTCCCGTTCAACGCTCTACGCATGAACTTCTCGCCATGCAGCTGCAAATTCCCAACGCCAACTGCTGTTGGATCACATCACAACTGCCATGTACCATGTCCCATGTCCAATGACTGCGAACAGACTGCGAATGCCATCTCGTTTGCTTGATTTATGTCTGTGTATTTGCCAAATGCTACACGAACAACAAGAGCAACAGCAACAGGAACAGCTTGACCTTTCTGTGTTCCCCTGTTGCTGTTGCTCTTTAATTAAAACAAAAACTTAAATTGATGGCTGCATGCAGTATGAGCGTGTAATTTTTCTAGATTGCAGCACTTGAATTATTTGATTGCCAACGAGCAATAAATTAGATATACAGCTAAATAAAACAGCAACAATAACAGCAAAAAGCAATTGGGTTTGCACTTGATGCAGGCGAATTAATATGAAAGACCTGGAAATGCTTTTACAGCTCTAAAGACAATTGCATAAAAACCTTTTCACAGTGGGAGCTTTATCGCATTGAATAGTATAAATTAAACTTCTTAATAATGTCTAAAAACAAAAAAACAAAAAAAATTTAAACTTAAAAACAAAAAAACAAAAAAATAAATTTAAAAAATTTTAGATCATAGATCTCTTATCTAATAAAAATTATTTTAGTACAATTTTTTATACTTAATATTTTTATAAAAAATGTAAACACACTAAAAAATAAATCAAAATCGTCAAGAGTTGAAAAAAAAAAAAAACCAAAACTAAATTAAATGCAATTTATTTTTATTTATATATAAACTAAATTTAGTTCAATATAACTTTTGGCGTGCTTATAATAAGAGTTAATATTTGGCTTGGAATTTATATATATTGTAAAATTTGTATAAATATGTTTAAATATAATTGTAGAAAAACTACTAAAATGAGAAAAAATAGGGAGGTCATTTTTTTAACATTAATAAATAAATCTTATAAATCATAAATAAACACCTCAATTAATCGCATTTAGAAGTCGACCTAAAGCCTTTGTGGTGCACTTACCACTATTCGTGACTATGTTTTTCCAAAAATTATATAAAAATACCCTATATATATGATAGGATAGCACACTTTGTTAGTGTATACAAAAGATAGTCAAGGCGCGCTGCTTTTAATGGCTGGTCATATAAATAATCCTTCGCTCAACTTGACAGCGCACTTCTTCTATTTATATTCTAAGGACTTAGCTGTGGAAAGCACACACACACACCCGAAAAAAAAGAAAGAGACATACACACACATGGATATAATCTTACATATATAAAGTAGCTCTATAAAAATAACTCACAGTTGCTTTCAATAAGAAGGCAGCAGCATAAGAACATGGTCTGTGATATATAATAGGATACACACACACACATGCAGCGACAGCAAAAGATCCTTGGAAAGTTCAAGCTGTCGCAGCCTTTTTGGCTCCTGCTGCTCAGAGGCTAGCTGCTTAAGAAAATAGTAGTTCATACGCCGCGTGTGCCGCGCTTTTCAAATACCAAACAAATAACTCAGACAAATGGACCGACTTTCAGACCAAACAAAAGCTGTCTGATGAGACTGCAGTGCTGACATTGTGGAATCGATGCTATATTTTCGCTTTACGCTTTGCTTAATGCATTCAATGGCAAACCAATATTAGTTAATAAAAGATAATTCATTTACTCAGTGCTCGATGCGAGAGAGACAGTGAAATAGAAAGAAAGAGATGAAAATGGAAGAAATTTACTGCAAACAGAGCAAAATCATATTTTATCGCACTCTTTAAAATGGAACGAAGAATAGAAAATTCCATTAGTCCTAGCTAAATTTATCTGCTTTAATTAATTTTTATAACTTTAATTTATCTTCCAATGGAACCGTTCCATATTTTTGTATCTTTTATATAAATCAATTGGTCATCAAAGTAAAAAAAAAAAAAATTACCAAAACTTTAGTAAACTAATTGAAAAACTTACAGAAATTTCCCTTTCTAAGGGTCAACAAAGAACTTTCAGGTTCAACTTATATAGTTCTTACGAATTTTCCCAGCTAAATAATGCAGGCCAAGAAATTCCATTACCACAAAGTTTTAATGCATAATTCAGACGACAAATAACAAAATGTGTAAATGAAATATATATTCATATATATATATATATATATATATATATATATATATATATATATCGAAATGCGCTAGGCTAAAGTGATGTATTGGAAAATACCCTGTACTTAAAAAATATTAATACCAGAAAATTGTAATTAAAAATAAAAAATAATGGTAAATAATAAAATAAAATATAAATATAATAAAAATAAAAACATAGTAAAAAAATATATATATAATAAAAAAATATAAATATATAGATATATTATAGATATATTATTATTATGGATCAATTTTTCTTTTTATAAACATGTCTCACTCTTTATATATAAAGTTTTTGCTGCTTTTATGAATTACTTTTTCATTGCATGTTTAAATATTCTCTCCCATAAATTCCCACCATTCTTTATTAATACAGGGTATGTGCTGCCCGTCGTATATAAAAACGCCCGCCATGCCATTCCCTTTGTCATTTTGCTATGCGAGACACAGTAGAGCCAACATGCTCTACAAACTATTTCCACGATTGCGCCTGCCCGATGCTTCCTCGCCAGCTCGATCGCGCGATTCATTCGTCTATATAGATCGAGGCATGAGCGTAGTCGGCTGGATGCCACCAAAAAATCCCTGTGGACGCTACATCTATCGCTTGTGGTCAGCATTTACGACACTCTTCATAATCATACTACTGGATGTCTCTTTGCTGATTAGCTACAGTGAGCTGAGCAGCTTCACGGCTAGGCAATTTCTCACCTCGTTGCAAGTGGCCTTCAACTGCTTTGGCTGCAGCATCAAGGCCAGCTACACCTTTGCCGGCGTCAGGCGCTTAAAGCTGGCCAAGAAGATACTGGATCGCTTGGACTCGCGTTGCGAGACCTCAGAGCATCGCCTCCAACTGCAGCAGACGGCAACGCTGTGCAATCGAATATACATGACATACTGTGCGATGTATTTGCTTTACTCGAGCTCCACGTTTCTGGGGAGCATGTTCTTCGGTCGCCTGGCGTGGAATCTCTACAATCCGCTGGTGGATGCAGAGAGAGGTCTATTTAGCTTTTGGCTGGCAGGAATTTTGGAATTTCTATGGATGACAGGCGCTGTGGTGCAGGATCTAATGGCCGATGTCTATCCGATTGTATATTTCTTAGCTATTCGAACTCACATTAAAATGCTTAAGGAGAGATTAAGAAACCTGCGCATGGATACGAATATGTCCGAGGAGGAAAACTACAAGCAGCTCATCAGATGTATTGAGGATCATCGTTTGATATTGGAGTGAGTATATCGATATCAGTCTATATATATATTTTTACCATATTTTATATGCTCTTCTTTCAGCTACTGCAACACCCTGCGACCCGTTGTCTCTGCTACAATTTTCGTTCAGTTTGTACTCATTGGCATTGTCATGGGCCTCTCGGCGATCAACGTTATTTTCTTCTCCAATTTCTGGACTGGCCTGGGCACTGGCATATTCATGTTCGACTTGATACTGCAAACCTTTCCCTTTTGCTACATCTGCAATATGATATACGACGATTGCTACGAAATGGCCAATTGTCTCTTTCACTCCAATTGGCTAACTGCGGATCGTCAATATAGGACCACATTATGTTTTTTCCTAAGCAATGTGCAGAAACCGATTATTTTCACAGCCGGAGGAATTTTCGTAATATCGACTTCGTCAAATATAGCTGTGAGTAGGGGTATTCCGGTAATTTTTAAATTATTTCAATTTCTCTTTTTTTAAAGGTTGCTAAATTGGCGTTTTCTGTTGTCACATTCGTTAGACAGTTGAACATTGCCGAAAAGTTTTATGACTAACAAAATATGTGTATACATTTTTATATATGTATAGTAAAGTTTTTAAATTATAATCGAAA
Source organism: Drosophila arizonae (assembly GCF_054131065.1). Classification (NCBI taxonomy): domain Eukaryota; kingdom Metazoa; phylum Arthropoda; class Insecta; order Diptera; family Drosophilidae; genus Drosophila; species Drosophila arizonae. The sequence continues at coordinate 3,333,804 of NC_142923.1, forward strand.
TAATGGAAAATTTTAGGTCAATATAAAATAAATTCAACTACATTTAAAGCAATGTAAGTAAACATTTTAAAAATATATTTATATATTTTAACTTCTTTTTATATAACCCATGAATATATGTGTAATATATAATTCTAAAATAATAATTTAAATATTTTGAACTAAATTATATTATAATATTTTTATGAAAGGCACTCAAAGGCAACATTTAGTGTTGCTAAACATTCAAGTATCACACTCATGTTTCTACGTTGTTCTCTTTTGCTTCTGCCTCTGCTATCCCAGCTGGAGCACCTGAAGCGTTACAGGCTGCATAACACAGCGAACATGCCGGCTCGAGCTGCCACTTAATAAAGTGCAAACAAGCAAGTGATTATTTCACAGCTATTGTTCAACACTCTCCACACACACATACCCACACATACTCCGAGGGAAACTGTGACCCGTGACCCGTGACTGGGATGTAGCCAGGATGTGGCGAGCGAAGGCGTAACTAAGGATTTGCGTAATATACAGCGAATTGGACCGCAGCAACAAGAAATGGAAAAAACCCGCACAAATCACAGCAGAACGAAACTCGAATACCCTTTCGCAGCACTGCAAATAGAAGACGCTACAAGCCGTGTCAGACAACCAGAGTGCGCACTGTAAGCGCATCGCAGCAAACGCGAAAAATCGTACAGCGTGAATTTTCATTGTTCGGCGTCAAGTAAAAAATGAAAAAAGAAGTGAAAACCGAAAGAAAGAAAAGAATACAAACTACAATGGCAACAGAAGCCGGACAGAGCAGACAGCGCACGTAAAGGGCACAGACAAAACAAGAAAGGAAAAAAAAACAACAGAAAAACAGAAAAAAAATACGCACCGGGTGGCAACTCTGGCGCTGGATTTGCAGTGTGCCAAAAGGCGAAGACAAGCCAGCAGCTGGGCCACACTGGGCAACTGTTCCGCCTGTGCCAAGTGTGCTGAAATTTACGAGCTGCTTTATGGCCGCGCACGGACAGGAAAAGTGGACACCCACACACATACGCACACACACACATACACCCAGCTAGCATTTCACTTGCATCCATTTTGGTGGGCAAAAGTTTTCGCTTTGTTTTTATTCGCCTCTTGATCACGGACGGTTGTAAAATTTTATTGGTATTATCTGTGGAGCTCTTCACAGCTTTTTATATTGATTAATTGTAAAATATATTTATAGGCGCCTCGTAATAAATCTATATGAAATGCAAAATGCGTAAAAGCATTTGTGAGATATTCATTATTTAATATATTTATGCCATGTAAATAGATGCCAGTTGCATTTGTAAATAACTTTATGGATATTTTTTAAGCAGCTGCATTTAATTGTGCATTGAATTTCCAAATAATTTGTATACTATTTGTTTTCATTTTAATTCTATGTAAAATTCAATGAAATGCATTTTAGCATTTTGTACCCAAATTGATTTATGACTTTAATCACATTAGAGCAATAACAAAATTGAATTTTACCTTTCTGATTTTCATATTGACTTTGAATGCAAATTTATGCAGTAGAAATAAATAATAGCATTTTGGCAGAGGTAAATATCATTCATGGAAAATTTATAATTTATGAATTTGTACTATATCCAATACAATATTCATTATTCCAGTTTAACTCAATTCATTTGAGTATCATCAGTATTCATACATATATTCAAATATAAAATAAATCGATTTTTGCATTCAATAAAATGTTTTTCATAAACTAAAACTCAGCTTGGTTCATCTATCTAAATAATCATATCAACTATCTAGAAGAGCATTGACACATATTTTAATGGATGACCATGAACTATCGAACACGAACCGGACACTCTACGCTACAGTGGCAACAAAAATTATTTAGCCATAATTATAAATAAATAGCAAATGCGATTATATTAGGTCTGAGCATATTTGTCATTTATTTCACATATTTTCGTTTGACAAATTAGTTTGCTGCCCGCAAAATTAGGAGCAATCGCCACAGGAAATGAAACATGCAACCAGAAAATTAATAGCATTAGTGTTTTATGCCGTTCAAATTCTGTTGACAGAAATATATATCTGCATGTATGAGGATATACACACAGAGATATATGCAGGCGACATAATGAGCCAATTGTTGGCAAACAATTTTGTATTTGCATTTGCATTTGAATTTGCCATTAAGCATTTCCCCATGGAAATATTTTGTTTAATTGAATAATGTTAGTATCGCTTTTTGGATCAGTCAGTCAGTCCATAGGTATTACATATATACACTCATGATGAAAATAATAGGTACACCCCTTAAAATTAAACTTTTTTGAGTTTAGTTTAGCAAAACATTTTTTCTACTGCCCTTAACATGAAAATTTAAATGCACATTTGTGTATTAGGTATATATTAATGAAAATACATAAATTTGGAAAAAAAAAATTATTTTTTTAAAAGTTACAAACAAATTAACAAAAATGGAGCTTTTTTTGCTTGACAAAAATAATAGGTACACTTTACTTTCGTAAGATGTATTTAATTTTTTGATTTTCAAATCATTCAAAATCTTTTGCTATTATATTTTTGGATTAATATCCTGTATATCCTCTTTTATTTTCATACAAATTTTTTATCTGATTGGTCATACTCCTATTTAAAGCTTGGCAGGTCCCATTCGTAATCTTCCTTCAGGTTTCTTGGACACAGTCCATTATTTGGCGTTTAATGTCACACTTTTTCTTTACCATCTGCTTTATCAATGCACTACACACGTTTTCGGTTGGATTCAGATCAGGAGAATGACTGGGCCAAGCGAGAGTGTCCACCTTACTAACCTCGAGCCAAGCTTATTCTATTGTAGACGAGTGTCTCGGGCCGTTATCTTGTTGTCAAACCTAGCGCAGAGGCATGTTATCCTCAGCATATGGTAACATTATATTTTCGAAAATATCCCTGTAGTCTGCTACTCTCATAACGTCAGATATTAGGAAAATCAGACGATACAGAAGGAGCCCCACACCATAATGGTTCCACCGACATGCTTGACTATTTTTTTTTGTGTAGCGAGGATCGAATTCTTTACATGTGAGGAGTCTTACATGCATGGAATAGTCATTTCTATAATGGCAAATTTTGGTTTCGTCGTTAAATAGGGTAATACGCCACTTTTTTTTGACTTTCAGATCCTTCCCAGGTGATGTGGTCTTTAGCAAAATTTTGCATCATCATAAAATTTTTGGTGCGCATCGATTTCAACCATTTTTTCGATACGACCTGATAGTTTAGCCATATGTAGTCATCTCCTAATTGAAGAAGCATTAATAATATTATCTATTACGGAAGCAATGACCTTTGAAGATTTGAAAGGGTCGGAAAAGTTGCAATCCTTATAATGCGTCGGTCCAGTTCTAGTGTGGTTTTCGATGGACTTCCACGTGTTCGCTTTTTATTGTGCATCTTTAAAGCATTTTGCACAACGCTAAGAGATCTGTTCATCAGTTTCGCAATTTCACGCAAAGATTTGCCATTCCTTCGAAGGTTTTTAGCAATTCTGCGTTCCTGACTCGAACAATTAATATTTCGACCCATCTACATATGATATTGATAATTTTTTTTTACATCAAACATCTGTAGGAAGGTTACCTACTATTTTACAACAATAAAAGAAATCATTCTTATTCTAAACTTTTTTTTTCGGGCTGAAGTAATGGAGTGTACCTATTATTTTCAGCAGGCCCATTTCAGTTTATTGTGACTACTATGAATTTAGGGGGAAATATAATTTTTTTTTTTGCATGCATCATATTGTCAGATTGCTCTCTTAAAGTTACCATTGATTTTTTTTCAAAAATATCAAAAATGAATTAGTTATGACAGAATCTTCAAAAATTTTTGGGTGTACTTATTATTTTCATCATGAGTGTATTAGGCCTGCCTGTGTGCCTATTTGCAAATGTACTGCACTTAATTGGACAACTGGCTAAACAGAATGCAAAGTGGCTGTGCATCTGTCTTATTTGGCTGGCAACATCCTTTAATTGGCTTACAAATAAGGTCTAATTCAGTGCAGCTAATTATGAACAAAGTTTACTATGAACTTCAGTTACAATAAACATTCAATAAGTATTTTTAAAGTGCCTTAAACAAGTATTAATTGTAAAGATGTATACAAGCACTAGAATAACAAAAAGCTATTAAGTTTTACATCATATTAATGCAGAAAGAGCATTCATGAAAGCTGTGAATGCGCTTTGAAAGCTCTTGGTTGCTATTGTGATGTATGATTAGTTAGTTGGTTGCTATTATTTTCTAGATTGAATTACCGTTACCAGTATACAGCTTGGTATACTGCTTGATTTGCTCTTAAAGCTTCTACCGGTAATTCTAGCATTTTTTTAGACAAGCCTAATATTAAGTAGTTCTCTAATTATCACAAGCTATTAAATCTTGATAAATTGTTAAGCAAAAATATCTAAATTGCTATATATATACAAATAAAAATGTATTTTTCTATGTATGTAATATATGGTTTTAAATTTCATGTCAAACGTAGTGAAATTTATCCGCGACTATCAATCAACAGTGGGACACTAATTGCAATTTGTGGTAGCACACGATGCCTTACACTGCCGGCGCTTACACTGCGCTACACAGCGTTTGTTTGCATTTCGTGGCACGCTTTCAGTGCGCTGCAGGACTTTGATGGATTTGGCAAGCGTAATGCGCGTTTGCCAAATAAACCCAAAAACTACATAGACTCAGAGTTCGAGACAGTTTTACAACCAGTCAATTTCCAGGTAATTCAATTGTAGGTGCGCATATATATCAATGTGTGTGTGTGTGCGTCTATGTGTGTTTGCACAGTTCGCTGAAATACTCATTCAATATGCTGCACAGGTAACTGGCCGCAGGCCAGGCAAAAACGTTTTGAAATATTTATTCAAATGTTGTTAGCCGCTTCAAGGAGCCTGGGCATTAAACAAACAACTTTTGCCAAAAAGGCTTATTACAGCTCGCATTATTATTATTGTAGCTGCTGCCGCTGCTGCTTTTTTTGTTGCTCTTGCTGCTGTTCTTTTGGCTTTTATATAACTTCAATGTATGCAAATAGGCCCATACGCTTTTGATCTCACTCTTACCTAGCCTCTACCTCACCTCTACCTCGCCCACCCTATCGCCGTCTCCCTCCACCCTGGTCAGGCATATTTCAAATCCCGCGCGCTTGTTGCCAGCTTTACATTTAGAGCCCCGTCAGGCAATTGCAGTTGAAATGTTTTAAGAGTCCCGGCAACATGACGAGCTCTTGCTCTGGCTCAAAACCCATCAAATTTGGCTAAAAGGCAAAATCGCTTTACGAGCGTTGCCTAGCTACGGGGAATAGCAACTATTTTGAAATGTGTGGCCCAAAATGCAGACGGCTTAAAGTTTTTAGATTTCATGTTGTAAAAGAAAAATATATATAATAGAACTTTGTTTAAATAACCAGTAAAGAAATGAAAATAAAATTCTAGCTCGAGGCTAAGTCTGCATTGGATTTTATATATTATTATTATTAAAAAAGGTCTCCAATTCACCGACAGTCACTATAATTAAGCATCTGACAGTTAACATAATGTTAATGCCCACTTCTGTTAATAAATAGCTGTTATATTTAGATTATTATATTTCTTGGCATAAACAAACAAACTTTACATTAAAGCTTGCTGTTTTTTACATATGTTAATTAACATATTCATATAAACTATTTCACGAATTTTTGAATAGAAATGTATTATTCAATCCTTTTTAGACTCTCAATAATTTTCTTTAACTCCACCTTAAACACCTGGAATAAATGTTCTTAAAGTGCTTGGTGCAAATGGTTATTGTGAAAAATAAAAGCAATTTTGATTAAACGCATTTATAAATGCATATTTCAATTAATAAATGGCTGCACGAGAAGCTCAGCACCAGAATCGGCATCAGCTTCAGCTTCAGCTTCGGCTTCGGCATCGGCTTCATTTATGGTTTGGCATTTATTGAATGCATTTAAAATACTGGCACTGCATCCTTTAGCACCACGCGCCACGCTCGTGGCCATGCAGAAAGTCAATATTATTACGGTCAGCGCGGGACAGAAAAGGCGTGCGCCGACGGTGTCAGCCGCAAAAGTGTGGCGATAAAAAATGCTTTCAATTAATTAAACACCCAAAAAGCGACACAATAATAAAAACGCAATGCACCGTGAACAGAGTAAAGAGAATGACCAACCCAGTCAGCTGAAACACACTGACATTTCAGCCAACCAACAACAACGGCAACAACAACAATGGGATAACCTCCTGTGTCTGCCTCCTGTGGCATGTGCGGCATGCAGCTCATTAATAATACAGATAATGTGTTTGGCAATCATTTCGGGGTTGAATGCCACAAATGCTGCTGTGATTAACACATTGAACTCAGCGGCAACCGAGCAGCTGGCAAACAAGCATAGCTGCTTAACAGCTGTTGTTAAACTGCATGTTAAAACTAAAACAGTCATAAATAACTAAAGCCTTGAATTGTTGAGATACCAAAAAGAATTATTGAGAGTTTATTATTCAATGGGAAGCTCCTCTTAAGCTAGTTGTTAAATTATACGAAATATCTGTTGTAACGTGATAAAATGTTGATTGGAGATTTAGGAGTTACATGTAAACTTAATGTTAAGCGGCAGACCCTCTTTTGACTTGGAAGTTAACATCAAGTTTAACAACAGCTGTTGAGATATGTTAAACTAAACAGGCTTTAGAGTTAAAAGAGATTAGTCGTAAATTTCACATAGATCGTATTATTGATAAGACAGAAATAAAATCTGCTGATAAAGTGTGTAGCTGCTTAACAGCCGTTGTTAAGCAGTTTATCAAACTAAGCAGAAGCTGTTAGCTAAACTGTTTAGCAAATAGATTTTAGACACAAATAAGTTGTGTAGCTACTGTTAACTGAATGTTAAACCGAAATTAACACCAATAGCAGTCTAAATGGCTTTTGATAATCAGGCAAAGATTTCTGAGCCTACAATGCAAACTGCCGCTGAAAACTAATAGTGAAATATATATATAACATATAAAACTGTTTAACTTCAGCTGTTAAACTACATTTTATTGCTGTGCATAACATAAAACTCAGATAATTCGAATATTTATGTTTAGATATTGACAAAAAAGAAAAGAGTAGCGATTCAATTTACTAATGAGCAACTATAGAGATGTGCTAACAGTATTTATAGTACTACATAACAGCATCTGTTAAACTGAATGTCAAATTTTGGCATGGCTTCCACAGTTGGGCATAATACAGCTGGATGCAATGGATTGGTTTAAACAAATAAAAATATAAACAAATACAGCTTAGCTAAAAAAAAAATTATATATTTTTTTAAACTATAATTAAAACCTTCATTGGTTTGATAGTTAATTCCTTTGATCACTATTTTCTGTCAAGTCCACAGCTGCTGTTATTGAATTTCGACAAGTAAAAACAAACATCATCAACAAAAAAAAAGCGATAGATGTGATTTAGCTTCAAACAAATACAAAATGAAAATAAAGCTAAATGTATGTGAGTGACAGCAGCTGTCAAAGTGCATGTCAAACTGCAAAACATATTAAGTAAATAAATAAAAATATTTTTTAAGCAAATTTAAATAGCATAACAAACATTTTAGACTTTAATGTTGCAGATATTTTATCAATTTTCACAATTTACTTAATCAACGTCCCTTTTAGACAACTGTTACCCGTTTGAAACCCGATCGAAATGCAATTCATTACATATCATATGTTTTGAATACAGGCAATGGGTAGGAATTGTACAAAGCGTGAATGCTTAAAACAGGAGCGTCGCCCAATGCTAATTTGTATAATTAAGTGAATGTAATGCAGTCCTTTGAGCCGAAATGCCACTGCGATAGCCTTTGAGCGAATGCAATTCATTTTAATTGCATTGCGGCAAACCAATTTCAAAGGACGCCCAAATAGAGAGCGAAAAAAAACCGACCATTTAAAATGGCTGTAAAAATGGTAAATGCCGAATAAATTTTAGGTGCAGCAACTAAAAACAAAAATGAAAACCGAAAACTAAACACATTCATACTGAAGTTGAGCAGTTCTAGGTCACGAGCTCTTTACAATTTTTATCATCGCAAATAAAATTCAAATAGATGCGCCCGAACGTGAGCTGTAATAGGAAGATACGGACGAGAGAAGGAGTCGAAGATCTGAGACTTGAGACTAATCGCGTGACACTTGCAGCTGTTTAGGATGCAGCCCGAGTGCAGGTAGCTCCCTGTCCAGCTGCTCAAACTTCCCCCGAACAGCAGCAGAAAATTCCAGAAAACAATAGAAGATGCTGAGCCATAAAGCAGGTAGTTGAGAGGCTGGCTATAAAAATCACGGATCCTAGCCCGAGGCACTCAGTCCACGACGAACGCCCAAGCCATTCACACACATAACCGAAACTCAACCCGAGAGTTGCTTCATATCACTAGCGTCTTACATATACCCCGAGTTCCTTAATATCTACAGAAATATGGCTGAGCAACTGTTTCCGGGTCTCGAGCGTCCGCTGCCGCAGCTGCCTTCCCTGCCCTACACGCTCTTCGCCTATCGCGAGGAGCTACGACGTCGTGATGCGCCCTTCATGAAAATGTCCACGATCAAACTGCATCTCACGGACAATCTAATACTGCAGACTATCAAGAACATACGACAGCTGGATACCATTGAGATCATGAATCTGAATCGGGAGATTGTCTTCAAGCGCAAGCTGACAAAGCAGATGCATAAGGTGCGCAAGCTGGAGAAGCTCGGACTCAACGTCGATCCGCGTCAGCTCAAGGACGTACAGTGGAACTAAACCATAACGAACAGCAGCAGCAAACTGTGTACAACAAAACATACTCCAAGCATGTCAACTAAAAACAAATTTATTCTTAAGCCCGCAAGTTTCTAAAACTCAGTTGTAAGCTGAATTCATATTGAATATATATTGTAAAAATACAAAAAAAATATATAAATGCATATATACGTACAAAAAATATAATACAAAAAAATATTTGAAAATAAAACATAAAATTCATCTGTGAAAAGTGTAATTTACTTTCTTTTTTTTTTTTCAATATATACCAAAATATAATAAAAATCAAATTTAATAAAAAATTGATTAATTTTTTTCATGAATTTTAAGTTTTTCATAATGAGGGAAAACGAGATAAGTGTCGACTTAGGTGGCTTCTACTTCCACATATACATATGCATATTTTAATATAATACTTCTATCAGCATTTATCTGTATTTGAACTTATCTACATAAAGAAGAATAGCAAAGTCATTCGGGGATTTTTTTATTCTATTTTTCAACATTATCACAATCATATCATCATATTATTATATCATATATTATATATGTATTGATATTAGAATATTATTATTATTTTTCTTTTAAGTTTCTATTATGAACAATTTTATCATTTCATTACTAATATATAAATTTATTCCCATCCACACTCAGATCTCACATAGAGGGTATTCCCAAGTCCAACTCACCTTTCCTCTCACAGACACCTATTAAGTGGAGTTTAGGTTAATTGTTGATTTCACTTGCAGACAGGTAAGCAACTAAACTGCGAACGGCCAGGCCATATCCCTGGGCTTCGCTGTGTGTATCTGTGTCCAAGCGCAGCATAAGTGCCAAATGGCAAGGGGCAAACAGGGCAACAGGCAGCCAATGGATGTGGCTTTTGACGCACCAATGCAGCCACTAATAGACAGCGTGCCAAAGAGCCAAGAGGCATGTGCGTGGGAGGCTGTGTTTGTGTGTGTGTGTGTGTGTATAGGTTAAGGCTTCACTTACGGTAGAGGGCTTTCAGACATCAGAGCGAGCGACTTCATTAGTACAGCTTGATTTTCTCGGGCAGCGAATGATGGAGAGATATGTGGGTCAGTGTTTAAAGTGGCAAAGGTAAAGGCGTTGCAGGAGAGGAGGAAAAGAGGGAAATACAGACAGAGAGAGAGAGAGAAAGAGAAAAAGGCATTGAAGGAAAGGAGGGAAATAGAGACAGAGAGAGAGAAAGACTGATACAGAAACAGAAAGAGCCAGGAAAAGACAGAGAGACTCAGATAGAACAAGGAAGAGAGAGAGAGAGAGTGATAGATAGGCAGTGATTCGGAAGTTCCGACTCGGATCGAATGGGAACAAATCTGTTAAGGTTCTGTTAATGTGAGGGTTCTGCTATTAATCAACAATTAGTGAGATTTTCATATTCCATGCATAGAAAGTTAAGTGAAATCGAAAACTGATCAAGAAATTATTAAATTCTATATTAAATAATATGTCAAGTTGGCTTTATGTAATAATTACTTATTTTAGGTAAATATACATATAGTTTTTAATACCTATGAATGTACTTCAAGTAGTTCATGTTTCTTGAGAAAACATTGTGAGAACTTTGAGCTGCTCTCGCCTACAGTTTTTGCGTCTCAGAGAGTCAGAGAGCCGCAGCCGCCTTAGTTGGTTGTTTTTGCATTTTAGTGCGGCTCTTAATGATTTAACAAAGTTTTTCTGCCAGATGCACATTACATGCAGAACCCACACGCACGCACACAAACACACACAGTCAACCACACACATATACGAGAAAAACAAGCCATTGTTGTATGTTGCGGCCATAAAAAAGTTTGTCAGCAAAACGAGTCGAGCAACAAAACACATGAAAAATGCAAGGCAAAGCGTAAATTGTAACCCCAGCTGAAAGTTTTTTCCATTCTGTCTTTCTCTTATTTTTTGTATTTTTGTGGCATTGTGCATATAAGTAAATAGAGGAACTGAGTAGTAAGCAGAGGGCGTGGCAGTGCGTGTTTTAGTAATTTAGTGCGGCATTTGAAATGTTGCTGCTCGCGCGTTGGCAGCGCAGAAGCGCAGGAGCAGCCACAGCAGTGCATAAGCAACGTTATGTTAACATGCAAAACTACGCGATGTTCGGTTTCGGTTCCCTTCACTGTTGTTTGCAACTTCAGCAACCGCATTTTATGTGCCACATTTTAAATGCCAGCATGCATTTCTTATTCGGGAATGCGAACTGAGGACAACAGCAGCCGAAGCTCCTAGGAATAACAGCAAACCCCTTTAAATGTTTTGCAGTTGGTAACATTGGCTGGTGGATTATGTTAAAAAGAGCTGGTTCCGAGGATGAGATGAACTAAATTATTGAGATGCAAACTGTTGGTAAGTTATATGCGTACATGTGTCGATATTCCTAAAGAAGATTATGCAGATACCTCTTTGGAACTAGTTCCGAAAACTTATTTAGCCGGTTATCTAGTTCTTAGGGATTTACAACGAATTATAATTTATATGAATGCTTTTCAGTTGCATTTCCAGTGAAGCATTACGAATTCGAACTAGTTCCGAAGAGGAATTTATTTATTTTCAAGTTAGGAAAACTTAAGAGAAACAGTTATAAATATTATGAACTAGTTCTACTAGTTCCAAAGCGGAATTGAGGTAGTAAGTTGTGTTGGTTTATCTGAAAGTTTATTATAGATCTTAAAAACTAAGATTGGGAAATGTAGAACGCACATTTTTTAATAGAACCAATTCCGAAACAGAATTTACCCATTTGTCTAATATCAATACGATATGGTTCAAAAATGGTTCAGAGGAGCAACTCATCTATCGAAGAACAAAACATATGGAACAACATTCAGAAATATAACTAATTCCGAATCAAAGCGGAACTCATTTGCTTGGTATAAACAGAAACTAGTTCCGAAATGGTTTAGCCAATGCAGTCAATAAGGAAAAAGCACAAATATCGACTCGCTTTCAAAGAATTGAACTAGTCTAGTCGGATCAAATTCAACTCTTTGCTAATGCAACTCAACTGCATTGTAATCCGATTTGTGGCGGATCAACATGTTATCATGCTATAAGCTATCGATACCTAATTCGATTGGAAGAAAACAGCAAATGTATCATTCAAGAAGACTTTCGACAATGCTTTCAATGCTTTCACTATAAACCAAACCAGATTATCAATGCTTTACATTTAAGCCACTTCAGCAGTTCAAGTTTGGGAAATCTTTGTTGAAGCGAGTAGAGCTAAAATTGACCTTAGCACTTATTCACACACTCCCTGACTGACTGACTGACTGACTGATAGCTTGTCTGCTGGATTGACAGACAGCCTGACTGACTGAGTTTAGCGGGAAAAATATATATTAGGGTAAAAAAAAAAAAACTTTCGTAAAGCACAAAGAAATTTCAGAGTTTGTCCATGCTGTGGACGCCAATGGCGCGTATTTTGATATTCTTGAGCTGAACATTTCCTTGGGAATTGCATTTCAAGTGCTCCCAAGCAAAGCAACAAAACGCGAACCGAAGCACAGTACAGCACAGCACAGCGTAGCGTCAAGCAATGCATCTAAACAAAAAAGTAAAAGAAAAATATTAATGCACAAAAAAGTTGCAAGCACAAAACTTTGGGCACTTGTGTCCAGGGTTTTTAGCTAGAAAGAGGACCTCAGCCAGAACGAAGAACAAAACAAAGAATAGTATACAACATATTGCCGAAAGTTTGGCAACTAAAAAGTGGCTCGATGACAACAAATAGCTCTCTGAGCAGCGCGACTGACAAAAGCGTTTCATGCACATATTGCGCATACGCACAGTAGGACAGCTGTGGAAATTGGTAATGAAATTGGCTATGAAAGTTGGTAACATTTGAATAATAGCAATAAATAATAAAAGCAGATAAAATATATTTTAAATTGTTCAAAAATGAATTTTATATATATGTAGTATTGCTTGTTAAACCTAGCTTTCAATCAAATGAAATGAAATATAGAATTATAATATTTGGAATATAGCAAGTGTAAGAACTGAAAGCGCAAACAAAATAGTTGGCACATTTCTGCTGAAATAGATATTTGAAATATTCAAGTATTTGGCCCATACAATTTTGTTTGAAACATTTTACATGTAAAACCAAATTCTTCTAAATTGCTCGCACTCAACTGACCCGGCACGATATATATATATATGTATGTATAAGTATGTATGTATTTAAATATGTAAGCCCCCACCGCTGGCGCACATTTCTTGGGCTGGGTCGTTTGGGTTTTCTAGTCGCAAAATATTTGAACCTACACGAAAGCACGCAAAGAAGCAACAAGCTCCCAGCCTCCAATTCCAACCTCCAGCTCCCGGTTCCCGAGTCAAGCTCAAAGTGAACAAAATTCCAGGCGTGCCTTGGCCAACTACAGTGCCCACCACCTAAAAACCACTGGCTGCAGCCAGATGAGGGTTATTTTTCTCCAAGGGGAAGTGAAACGGGCAGCCAAGGCAAGGCAAGAGAGTGCGACCTGCCGCAACGAAGTGTAGCGAAACTAGGCGTGACATAATCTTTGATGCAAATTGCAAAAGTCATGGCATTTGAGTGTTTCGGCTATTGCTCGATATCGATAGCATCCTTGACTCAATATAAAAAATAAACAACAAGTGGACTCTATGTGTGGATGTGTTAGTCGCGTAGATACCCTATATACTAAATTCTGTAAAATGATGTATCGATAGCTTTGAGAACGATAATTGTATCGACCATTAAAATCGATATTTTTTGAAGATAGGTTATAATATTCAAAAAGAGACATAATCTTAAGCTTAATATTTAAAGGACCCATAGTCCTCTAGAAACTCCAAAAATATCTTACGAGTATAGGTGGAGATATAGACTGACATATTTTCTAACTTTCGCCTGAAATATTCAGAACGTTAATTTGTACCGATCTAAGGAAAGGAGTTACCTAGCGAGAGATATCGATTAAAATGCTCGATTCCTGGTCCAAAATATTCCATGGTTCGATTTTGGTTAATATTCGGGATATAGATACAAATATCGATTAAACAGATCGATTTATCGTCTTCAATCTTAAGTTAATGTAGCTTGTGATATGCACGCATATGCACGCAAGGTGAAAAAATATAAATTTGACCGATAAAACTGTATAGAAATATCGATAACAATTAATAAATATCAGCTGCTATTCCAGCTCATCCATAAGAGATCCGTTTTCAGCCCATCCTTAATTGCACACACAGAAAAAAACAATATACCCATTTTGGACAACTTAAACGTAACAGAGCATAAATAGCAATAGAATGTAAGAAAAAAGAAAAACTGTTGTCTGCCTATACACTATGCATGCCTCGGCTAATAACATTATCGGCCCATAAAAGTGTTACCAAAGACGAAGCAGAAGAAGAAAACGTCGCAAAAGGTAAAATTATACATTATTAAATTTTACAAATGGTTCGGCTCCCAGGCACGCAAAACCGTTTTCCTTTTACAATAAAGTGCAAAACGAGGCAGCGGAAAAGCCCTCCACCACTAACCGCAGATAAATGAGACACTCGGGAGCTGCTGCTCCTGCTGCTGCTGCTGCTGCCAACAGCAACAGCAACAGCAGCAACAAGGACCTCAAACTGAAGCTAGGGGAGGGAGGGACCAGCCAACAGGATATGTGCGACAGTGTTGGCCAAAATGCACATAAAAAACCGATACAATCCCAATTGAATCAATTGAATTGAATGACTAAGCAAGACCCTCGTCTGGGCCATAATGGTTAGGGTATGGTATGGTATCGCTGGCAGCAAAATTTGGGAGAATGGGGCGTGCCACACAGACACCAAAACACCCAGGCGAAAGGATTCCTACGAGACGAACTGAGGAAATAAAAATAAATTGATGTTTTCAAGTGTCAGGCGCTTCTATGTGGACATTGTTGCTGCTGGCCTGAGTGAGGAGTGGTAGGGATAGAGATTGAGGCTAGAGGAGCTGGGAAGTGAGCCACATATTGCTAGAAACAATCGCAACTAGTTTGATTTCTATCTCGCCCTGACCCTCTGCCCTTCTGGCTGCGGCTTCCACTCAGCAATTTGCTCAATGATGCAATGCGGTTAGTTTATATTTACGATTTTTCAGATAAGTTAATGCAAACGCTATTTGAGGGCTAAAAATATGATCGAGAGTGGTTAAGAAAGTCGTAAAAATATGTCATAAAGACGAGGTCGAAGACTGGATAGAAAAAGTAAGTTTATTATTATATTTGAATTAAAATTATACATTATTAATTATATTCAATATCTTTTATTTATCAAAATCAAATTTATATTATTTATAAACTCAAAATATACTCGAAAATAGTTGTTTTTAAAAATTGGGTATAAAAAAAATAAATTCAAATAAATTTATTATATCTATTAATAAAATATATTTAATATTTTGTATTAATATAATAAATTTTTTAATGAATTATATTTAATATCTTGTACTAGCCTAATTCAAATATATTTATAATATGTATTAATCAATTATATGTAATATCTCTCAGCCTATCAAGTTCCCTTTCGCCCCTCGTTCACCCACTTTTGTTTTAGCTCCGTCAGCTTGGGCGGCGCCCAGGCACAAACTTCCCCACAGACATTTGCGAGAAAGAAATAGAGCTCTGGGCGGGAGCCGAATGGAAAAAATTACGAGCAGAACTTTTGCAATTGAAAACAAAGTGAGAGAAGCAAGAGCGTACGAGAAGCACTACGAGTGTGCAGCGAGCTGTAAACAGTTCTCGATTTCAGTTACAGTAACTCCCACGCCTGGCAGCTAGTATTAGAAATAGAGCCCAATGGGAGGCACTAAGTCTATGTGGAGTTCCACACATTCCACGCAAGTAATGCGTATGTTTTGCCAAAAGTAAATGAAACACATTCGTTGGGGGCTGTCAGCGTCGCATTAGCCATTGATTTCTATACCTAGATAGAGCTGCCAGAGAGCGTTGCCTAGATGTACATACAATAGATATTGCTGTGTAGCTGTGACATCATCAGCTGACTGGGCGGACAGCTGGGCGACTCGTGTAAATTACAAGCATTGCAAATGCGAAACATGAAAAAACACTCAAGTGCGTTTGATAATGTTGACAGGATGTGCGTGAATTTGTCAGCTTGTTATTGTATGCGTGTGTCACTATCTCTGTTTATCTTCATCTCTCTCTTGCTCACCGTGCCGGAAACGGATGTTATCAGATTTTCATTTTAATTCCCCAACATCCAGCCAAAGCTATGCAATCACATATGAAATTCAATATTCATAGCTATTTATGTTTAGTTATATTCTGCATTTGCATTATCTTTGGGGGAAAACGGTTTGTTAGCTAAATTATTAAGTGTCCTACATTGACAGTTTAGTATAGCCAGTCTATTTAGTTGTCATTTTATATATCTGGATCGCAGTTATGATATATTCATTTATGTTTTAATTTCAGATGCATTTATTATAGAAAATGTTTAGCCTGGATAATAATAATGACAAAGAATAAAAGCAGAATATGTAGCCTAAAATGGCTGGAAATATATTTTATATATTAAGAAATATTTATTTGTAAATAAATATTTATTCTAGAGTTAAAAGCCAGGTTGACCTTATGTCATACCTGATTCTTCGTCTTCTCTCTTTCTCTTAAAAATATATGAATATGAATAATTCCCTACAAATATATTTATTAAAAATAAACTTTATCTCCTTAACTTTTGAATCTCTTAGTAAAGATTATTGCATATTCCAAGTTTTAAATGTCTTGCTTAACTTTAGCTAGGTAAATTCTAATGCTGCTCGTTTCTGTAATTGAAATAACAAACTTACGAATAAACTTTACGTATTCAAGCAGAAATATTCTCTGCAGTTCTGTTGAAGTGAAACACGCTCATGCGGAGCTTGTGGACACTATGAAAGTGCAACATGCAACACGAGCGAGCAGTGACGCAAATTATGCAGCCAACAAGTTACCACAACTTTTCATTACAACAGCTCTGAGTCATTCATTCATTCATTCGCTTGGCTATGAATAGAACACACAGAGTCGAGTCCGGCTCAGAGCTCTGGGATGCAACTACGGCTGACTAATGGCAGATGGGATAGATGTGGAGCCCAAGGGCCAAAAGCCATCACTGCTCGGATGCTTTGCCACAATAAACAAGCGAACAAACAACAACAACAACAACAACAGCAATGACAACAAAATGGCAAAAACTAATGAACTCTATTCTGGCCAGCTACTCACTGATGACGAAATTCTAAAGAGCAAAAAATATTTCTGTATATTTACATAAGGGAGAGAATGAATCGAGGCGAATTGTGGCCTCCATTTGCAACTGTGCATATGATGCTGGGAGCGACACGGTCATAAATATTCTATGTAAATATGCAAAATATAAAATTAAATTTAATATCCATGACCACAGGACATCATGTTCGCACACACTCACACACACACACACACACATGATTGCCAACAGCGATGGCAATACGAGGACAAGCTCCGTTTGCAACTCACATTACAAAGATATCTCAATAAGTAATTACTAGTTACAGCATCTACAATGAGCATAAAGCTTTTGCTGGCCAGAATAAATGTCTCTTACACATATTAAAGAGCATTGATATTTGCTATTTTGATATATTATATGGAAAGCTTTGAGAAAATAGTCATTTTCAGATTTGACTTTGAGACTGATGCAAATTTAATGAGCCAGCTTGAAAGCTTCCTTATACAAATTAAAGAGCATAGACATCTTTGATTTCTCAGATTGAAAGCGTTGGGATATTTTCAGATCTGACTTTAAGGTTGACGTAAATTTAATATAATTTTTTTTTTTTTTTAATTTTCAGGAAACTTTTGACTACGTTAAGCAATAGGTCTTATATGAGTTCTTGCTAGTTAAAAAGTCCCTTATATTTATCTATGAAGATAGATAGATATCTTATGAATTTTGAGAAAGATTTAACAATTCTATCTCTTTATTATTATTTTTTATAAAAATTTGATATTAATTCAATTCTTTTTAAATTAATTTATTTGATTTGAAGTAAAGTATTGTAAATGAAAAATATTTAAAAATTGTATTAAAATAAAACATGACTTTTAAACCAACAATTGTATGTAAAACTAAATAAAAATAAAAAAAAAAAATAAATAAATAAATAAATAAATATAAAAAATATTTTTAAAGGGATTTTGCATTAAGAAAAAGTTACAGATCATCGAAGCTATGTAGTCTAACATTATGATAAAACAGTTCAATAAAATTTACCGGGTATCTCCTAGTCGTTCACCCTAAACTGAAGTATTTTTAGCTGAGTTATGCAATTGGACATTATAATAGCTAGAAACGGCTTGCCGAGTAACTCCTAAGCTAGAGAACATTTAGATATAACAGATCAATAACAGTTGCCCAGTATCTCTTAGTCGTTTACTCAGAACTAAAGAACATGTAGATATAACAGTTTCAAAATAGTTGCCGAGCATCTTCAAGTCATTCACTTTCTACCAACTCTCTTATAAAAGCTTGAATCAATATTCAGTCCAATACTGAGTTTTAATTTATACAAATTCAAAGTCCATATACTATTCAAATTTTTTTTAAAGAATGTTTTCAAACATAAACTCGGGCTTTCCTTTATGTGAGTGTATTTAATATATTCTGAATCGTCCTATTTGCTTTTTGCTTCTGTGGGCTGAGATGAGAATTTGTAGCCGTTTACAGATTCTTTGCGCTTTGTCCCCAACAAGTATTCAGCTTGATGCTTGAGATATGGCTGCCTAAGTTGAGTGGATACTTGGGCAGTCACTGGGCTGTTATTTCATTGGATTGCCCTTCATGCTTGGTTTGATTACTTCATCTTTTACATTTTTTTCTTCTTCATTTTTGCAGTTCTCAGTTTGTCATTCAAAACAAAAATACAAAGCGGTTCACGTTCATTCATGCTCATTATCCTGTAGATTATTCGGTACTTTACAGTGCTCAATGCGATAATAACGTTGATGCTGGCAAGGACGCACTGGCTCTCTGTTTCTCGTTTTCATCTTTATTTTTTATTTTCCTTATTTTTTTTTTTTTTTTTGGCTTGTCGACTCGAATGGGATTGAGATGGGCATGGAGCACTGGTGTCCACTGGCAGCTAAATGTGGCTGGCCTTCGTCCTTGCTGCTCGTTGTTGATGATGCACTTGATATTTGCCGTATGAATGCAACGCAGCTGGGATCTTACCATCCACTCTATACCATTTAAAGCACATTAAGAATAGCCCTTAGGTCTGGCGGCTATATATAAATATATATACATACATATATATGTATATCTGACTATATGCATTGGCATTCAAGTGTTCCGGGCTTTTGTTGTCAGTGGCTCGACTTTTACTGCACATTGTCCGCGTCCTCAGCTCAGCTTTTGTGGATTACTGCGCATTTTCTGAGCTACTCCAGAGTCGAGCTCTCGCCCTCGATGCCCTCGCCTGCCAGTTTCAGTTAATTTCTGGCCATTTAAATGTGAAATATTTGGAGGATTTATGCACTTGCTTTGCACACCTACATCCTTACCTACCGTAAATCCTGTGTGCGTGTGTACGTGCGTTTGTGTTTGTGTGTGTTGACATCCTCTTACCATTTCCCATCCGCTTAGCTGGCAGCCCTGGTCGCAGCTAATGGAGCTGCTGGCTGTCGCCAATGTGACGTCAGGCTGTTGTCATCATCGCCGCTAATCCCTCGTTTGAGTGGCAAATGCCGCACCAGATTCCGCAGCACTGCCCACGGGCAGCCAAACGGCAGGTTAGCCCATGGACACCAGGACACTCGCGCTGCTGATGTCCAGCTTAGGTAATGGCAATTTAATAAGCTTCTAAACGTTGGCCCCGCCAGCATTTTGCACTTAGTGTTCTGCGGTCCCTATTGTTGACCGAAAATCCCCAAGGGCTGCAATCACAAAATACCTACAGATAACCCTTGTGCGACCCTCAAGTTTACGAGCCTTTGATAGGAGCGTGTAGACATTTGCATGAATGCTTTCAAAAATATTTATTAATTACATTACATTATATAATTTTTATATAATTATTTAAGCTCCAGCTAAGTAATCTAGTATGTTTTTTAATAGTCAAAATTATGATAAATTAAAAACTAAATAATACTTCAATAAAAAAAACTATTTTAGAAATATTTTTATAGAAAAAACTCTCAATCAAATCAAAATAATACCTTAAGCAATTGAAAAAAAAAAAAATAATAATAATGCCACTATAAACGAATGCAACAATTCGATTAATAATTAGATTAGAGTTTTAATGCCCCGAGCTTTCAGGGCAAATGGCAAAGGAAGACAATTGCATCAGGGGCATAAAATCTGCCGGCATTCAGTTACGAGCAAGCGACAATATGAACAGGACGAAAAGGCCAACTCACAGAGTTGACAAGCGGAAAATTGACAAACGTTTTTGAGTCTGAAAATGCTGGCGAATGCCGACAACATGCCAAAAGGGTTAACAAAGTCGCCAACAACAGGAACAACAATGCAAAACACTCGGAGCTGCACGCTGCTTGAGCCTGTTGACAATTGTTAGTGAGACATTGACTGAGTGTCAGGACAGCGGGCCAGGAGAGCAGAAGAGCAGCTGAGCAGGCGGCACTGGCAAGGCGGGCAGCGAGCGCACAGACATTTTAATGACATTCAAAGTGTTAAGTCGAGTGCCCGGTTGGCCAGGACACTCACAGAAGAGCCAACAGGGCCAGAGCTAGAGCCAGAGCCCGAGCCGGAGCATCCACATCCTTCCATACTTTCACAACCATTGGCGCGTTTGCCAGAGTGCATTCTTGTTGACTTACTGACACTTTGACACTGCCACTGGGCCATAATGTACGAGTGGCTGTTTGCACCAACTGGAAATTAGTGCCACGGCAGCTACTTCTCAACTAAACGGGCCTGCCTCGACTCGACTCTGTCTAGCTGCCCTCCATTGTGTGCCGACAGCAACTGGCTGCTCATTATTCACCTCATTTGCATGCAACTCATTCGGCGTCTGGACACAGCACACATATTTGTCCGGTTGTTATTTTTGTTAGCCATCAAATGGGTTACAGCTTGCCTGGCTTATCTGCCTTGAGGTCTGCATTTGACATTCAAAACCATAAAAAGACTACAGAGCTTTTAGAGCAACGACGTTTGTATGCCCTTTCCTCTACTTTTATATTCAATTCTATATGATAATGACAATGACAATTAAAATGACAATGACAATGACAATGACAATGACAATGACAATGACAATGACAATGACAATGACAATGACAATGACAATGACAATGACAATGACAATGACAATGACAATGACAATGACAATGACAATGACAATGACAATGACAATGACAATGACAATGACAATGACAATGACAATGACAATGACAATGACAATGACAATGACAATGACAATGACAATGACAATGACAATGACAATGACAATGACAATGACAATGACAATTACAATGACAATGACAATGACAATGACAATGACAATGACAATGACAATGACAATGACAATGACAATGACAATGACAATGACAATGACAATGACAATGACAATGACAATGACAATGACAATGACAATGACAATGACAATGACAATGACAATGACAATGACAATGACAATAACAATAACAATGACAATGACAATGACAATGACAATGACAATGATAAATTAAATAAAATAATGAAAAGTAAATATAATACAAATATATACAATACTAACTTAAAATCCTGCAAATCGAATTATAAAGTGGAAGGGCTCCGCTTTGCCTATAAGAGTGCAAAATGGAAGCTTTACTGTCCTGTCGCATTGGGCATAGGCATTCAAAACTCTTTGGGCGGCGCTGTAATCGCATTTGTTGCCTCAGCCTAACCAAGTTGCTGGCCAAATGCAATTTGCCTAAAATCATGGCCAGGCAATTTCGGTATAAATAGATTTTGTGCAGTCACCTCTGTCTCGGAGAGCTTAAATGGCAAACAAACAATGCAAAAATGAAAATGAAGTGCCTATTGCGGGTAAGATTTAGATTTGGATTTGGATTTGGATTTGGCAGAGGAATACGCAACGGCCAGACAGACTTTGGTCAAGGTCTCAGCTGATGCTTTCTGCTCTGCATGCTGGTAATTAAATTGTCAAGTTGGCATTTCAAGTTGAAGTACCGTAAACCTTGCAAGCTTGCAAGCCTGCAACCTACAAGTCACGCATTGTTGACTCTGGATTGAATTGAGCACAAGTTTTTATCCATGTTTAACATTTTTGTCATTTATGCATACAACAATTTCCACAGCAGCTTTTGCAATATTTTTTCAATATTCATAAGCTGAAATTTATCTTTGTCAAGCTAACACAATGACATATGACAGTTTAGTAAAAATTTCTTGTTTGTATTAAATATTTAAAACATATTTAATAAAAGGCCAAAAACAAGCAAATTAGAAAACGCATGACAAAAAGTTGTGCAAGATAAATATATCTTGACTTCTTTTCAGACAATCGAATTGAAGAACAAATAAATTTATTCATATGAAAGCAAATTGAGAGAAGAAAATAATTTTTATGTAATAAATATTTAACGACCTTTGAATTATTTAAATATTTTATAGACTAACAAAAAGGTAACTGATAAACAAATTAAGTAAAATTCATAATTCATAAATAGAAATGATAATAATAATTAAATTTCATTTTAAGATAATCAATATAATTTAGAATCATATTGAAAACTGCCTCAAGTAATTGATTCAGTGATTTATAATTTACATATTTGATTTCAACATCAATCTTTAATTCATACGTAAATCACTTGAAATGACGACACATTAAAAATAGCTCAAGAATAACTGTTTGCCCTTGCTATGAGTTTGGGAAGGGCATAAATTATCAAGGATATTAAATCCGAGTGACTTAAGGTACTTAAGCCTTTCGGTTTGCCTTTAACTGTGAAATGAAATCACACAGCCTCGGCGCATTCAATTGCGCACTAAAGATTTGAAGGACACGCTCTAATGAGCCGACAACCGACTCGACTAAGCCAAGGCGAGATGAGGTCCGGCATCTCTCAGTGTGTCTGTGTCTCGCTCTGGGCCTACGCAGCTGAACTTAATTGCATTTAAATTGCCACTCGTGTTATGTTAACAAATAATTAGTTGCCCATTGGGCATGAAAACAGTGCAGAGGCGTAACTGGGACTCCGAGCCGCAGACAGCCGGCAATTTAGCTAAGCGCACAAGGCAAATGCAATGTCCTGATATTGAGAACCGCATTTGCCTCATTTGCATAAACTGTGGCCCAGCCACGGAAGCTGAGCTGAGAAAATTGATATTAGATTTTAGAAAAGGGTAAATGGGAGATGGAAAATGGCAAATGGCGAATGGAAAATGGGAAATGTTAAATGCAAAATGGCAACTACTTAAATTATTTAACAATACTCCATGTGCAATTAGTGAGCAGCATATAAAAAATGCATTCAAGACGCAATCGATTTCAATAGAGTGCTCAATTATGCAACGAACCATCGAAAGGCCAAGTTTTGCAATTTGCTCAAATTAATTATTTGCAAGGGAAACAACAAAATTGAAGCGGAAACCAGCCACAAAATGTGCGAAAATCTCTCAAGATTAAACAGGATAGAAGCCTCGTACCTGGCTGTCGATGCTCCGTTGATTAGGATGAAGCGGGATGCGCCAACTTCAAAGGGGGCAAAGTCATCAATATCCTGTCGAGTGCGAGCACATTCTCAAAGCGCAATCTACAATGGGTGTGAGTGGCGAAATTTTGGGTTTTTAGAAAACCGAGAAATTTATTTGAAATAAATAACAAAAAAAAAAAAAAAAAAAAAAGTTTATAAAAGTTTTGATTATTTTGAGCTCGATGGATTGTTACTAATAAAACAACTAAAGGGTTGTTAAACAATTGAACTAAGGTTCAAGTTAATCACTAAATCACTAAAATAAAAACTATTCTTCTTTATCAGAGAAATATGTTAAATACAAATTTTAAATATCCCAAGGAGCTTTACTTTGCTTAAAGCAAGGAACTTTCCATTAAGCCAAATAAATATTTAAACAGTTTTCTTGTAATTGCGCCACTGTATCAGTCATGGTTTAATCAAGCGTCCATAGTGGCACCCATCAGTATCCGGCTGCAACACTAGAAAGGCATGGCGTTCTCCAAGACCCAGAGAGCGCCATTCAACGAAGCATGCGAAAATTTGGCTAATACGAAATGCACGCCAAGAAATTCCGAGTGCATAGATTAAATCGCCATGATGGGAGGAACTTGAAGAGCCGCTTTACCTCCTTCCAAGCGCCTAGGCAAGGAGCAGAACACACACAGGGAGAGCTCTCTGTCAAGGCGGAAAGCAAACTTAATGCAATCAAGCTTAATGCAGCGCGACGGCTGGTCGAGACGACGAGACGACTAGACGAGAAGCATGAAGGAGGCGGGCGGAGGGCAGCAAAAGGCGGTACCGGAACAAAGTGAATCCTTTGGGCTTACCTGCGGTGCATTTTTAAGCAATTTACATAATAATTATCGAACAGGCGCAACTGTTAGACTGAGAGAGAAAGAGAGAGAGAGAGTGAGAGTGAGAGCTAAACCAGGGCAGCCATTGCATAATTGCCAAATAGAACACCCAAGGGGCGGGGCCTCCTTCCGCCTGAGATATTGAAAAACTTGCTCAACTCGATGGCAACTACATAATTAGTTTCCAGCCAGCCAGCTTCGAGCTGTAAAATGCAACAACTAACTAAAAACCGATCAACTTATCGTTGAAAATATTTATGGTTATTATAAAGTGATAAATAGCCAATTTATAACGTATTAGAACTTTAAAAGTCAACTTCACATGAAATCCATTAAGCAGTTAAATGAATGACGTTAACTAAGTTTTTTGGAATAATAAAAAACTTGTCGAAAGCTGAAAGGGAGTAGGAGTTAACAAAATCACATTAAGTTTTTAGTAGAAAATCATTATAACAATAATTAAAAGGTAATAAAGTCTAAAAAAAAAAGTTTTTAGTTGTTTAATTCATTAGCATGTTCTAAAGTATCTGATAGAAATAAACCCAAAACTTTTATTAGTAAAAGTCGTAAACAAAAATTCAATAAAAAAAAGTTTAGGGCACTTTTTTAGACTTTCATAAAATTTATAGTTTTTTTTTCTGAAAATTATTTTTTTTTTTTTTATTTATTCTTATTTTATACTTTTACTTTTATTATTATTATTATTATTTTATTTTATTTATTTTTTTTTTTTTTTGCACAAATCTGGTAGAGATTTATCAACGAACATATTAAAAATATTAGTATTTAGTTTAGCAACTTGCTTTTTAATCAATTTATGCTTCTGTTTAAGATTGAGGTTTAAGCCACTGCGCAGTTTGAGTTCATGTTTAAGAACTTAAAAGCCAATAAGTTGGAGAGTAAATTTCGTCAGTTAAATCATCAAGTTTAATCTAATTCATTGTAGATTTGTTTAAGGGTTTCGCGTATTTGATTGATATATATTAATACTAAATTACACTAAGTACACATTGTATACATATTACAATTACAACAAGTAAAGCTAATCATCATTAAAGAGGATTAATGCAACAAGTAACTCCAACAAATATCCAAATAATAGTATGTTCCTTATATTCAGGTTAATCTAATGCCCATCTTAAACAAACTTTATTAAGCTGAAGTTCATTTGTGATTGAAGCAAAGTCTGTTTTACTCCGTTTAGCTTGTTTGTCAAATTCTTTGGAGAAATAAAATAAACTACACACAAGCACACACACATGCACATACTCGCAGACACCCACAGACGAGCATAAACTAGTTTCTATTCGCTGTTGCATGCGATGCATGTCAAAAATTTCGCGACACGTTGCCGAAACTTTAAGTCAATCAAGAAAAACAATTTTTTGAAAAGTGTGCAGCCAACAAATCCGAAGTCGAAAACTTTAGCAGATTTCTTCCCAAAAAAAAAACGAATTTATATTTGACAAGTATATTGTGTGGAAGAGAGGGCGGGCCAGAGCTGTGGGCGTGGGCTGTTGAGTGTGCACTGTTCGCTTGTTTAACTTAAATTGCTTTGCTGCTGCCGCTGCTGCTGCTCCAGCTCCTGCTGCATTGGCGAAACAAAAGGCCAACAACTGCAACAACTTTTGCTCAATGCGCTTCCGTTTCCGTTTAGCCACCCCCAGCACAGCCACGCCCCCGTTTGGTCGTTGCAATGCCAAACTTTGGCATTGTTGTCTTTGCCATTGCCTGTGGCATTCACTTTCATTCCACCTAGCTCCTCCTCCTCCTGCTCCTGCTGCTGCTGACTTCATACTTCTCCTCCTCCTCCTAGGTTCAGCTCAGTCTCACCTCAGTTTCACCTGGCGACGAAACACTTCCGCTGACTTCCGTTCGCGCACAAAGTTTAAGCATGAAACGCACTTTTCTCCCCTTCCACTTTTCTTCTTCGTCTTCTCCTTTTTTGTGTCAAAAATTGTATTTTAAGCTTCCATTTTTGGATTTACCCCAAAGGAATTGCATACGTTTTTGATTGAGCAATTAGGGAATGCACAAGAAAAGCTAAGCACACGGGCAACGGGGGAGGGGGCGTGGCTGCGGTGGAGGACGCTTTTTGGCATTTGGAAATTTGAAATTTAATTTAAAGTGTCAGAAGCAAAGTGTACACTTTTCATAATTTGAGTGCTGTGCGGAAGAGGGAATTCAATTCGTGTTTGGGGTTTTACGACGGCGAAAGGGGGAGGGTAGATGGATGGGTGATGGGTGAGTGGGGTATTTGACAACTGTGTATGGGGCGTTGCTTGACCGAGCATTGGACAACAGTCCAAACCACAGTCATGATTAGTGGTCAAATGACTTTTGAGCGTGGCCATCGTCCATGGTCGCCGTTAAATTTGTTTAGGCATCACAGCCAACGCCCCCTCCAGTTGCGGCACTTAATGCTCGGCAATTGCTTTTCAGCGCGCCCAATTCAGTTTTATGGCCTGTGCCTGCGTCTGACAGCGCCAGAGAGAGACAGAGGGAGAGGAAAAGCGAGTGCATCGATTTGCATTTTCATAATTTTTAGCTAGCGGACGATATATTTATGAGGCTTAATAGGAGCTAAACCAAAATTTTATTTATCTGTGAAGATTGTGGAATATTAAAACGTTTTAGGATATTTTTCATGAAATAAATTTAGATGAGTTTTAAATGAAAAAGCTACTTAAAAGTAAGTATTATAAAACTAGATTGTTTTTAAAAATGTCGTGAAATTTAGAGAAGGTATTCAAAATATACAAACAAATCGAGATGAAATTAAAAAAAAAAATAAATAAATAAATAATAATTATTATTTTTTGTTTATATAAATTTAAATATGCAAAGAAAAAATTTGAAAATTAACTATTTTTGATATTGATAAAAAAAAAATTAATAAAAATAAAAAAACCAGATCAAAGCTGACTTAAATGTAATTAGATGAATGGAAATCATGACACGTGACTCAAAGTGGAAAATGCGAACAAAGCAAGATAAGTAAAAGAGCAGAGCCCGGGTATCAACTACTTGAAGAAGTCGTTAAGTAAATGTTATATAATAATAAAATAGAAATAAAAATCTCTTAGAAAAAATCTGGAAATTTTTAATACACATAATATATTGAAATATTTTTAATGTTTCTACTTCATAAACTACAGTTACATATAAAATTATTTATTTTCAATAAAACATATAGATATATTGTGCACAAATTAATCCAAGTAACCAAAATAAAAAATTCCATCAATTAAATCAAGAAACAAAACACACACACTTTAAATTAACTTTTTCGCTTAAAAAGGTCTTAAATGCAATTCTCCTTTATAGCTGTTAATTCAATGACAGCAAAAGAATTCAGTTCAGTTAAAACCGAAACAGCAATTGGCATTAAATGGCGAGCGTTTAATTACAAGTGCCAATCGACGTTCGACGAGCTTCGCGAACTAAACCGCAGCCGTTAAAGAAAAATTAAAAAAAAAAAAGTTGCGGAACGAACGGAAGAACAGAATATAAAAACAATGCAAAAGAAATGCAAACATGTGCAATTTTCACTCTTAACTTTAATTGCGAATGTGCCTGTGTGTATGTGTGTGTAAGGATGTGTGACTGCACGTATGCGTGGAATGGGCGTACTGCTAAAAGCAGAGACAACAACACGCATGTCCATTATATTAGATTTAATTTGAAAATACCAAAAACAAAATCACAAAGAAGCTAGCAACAAGCTGACAAAAAAAACGTTGAAAGACATAAAAAGTCACAACATAGGAAAAGCGCAAAGAAAATGGAGTCACGTTTGCACTGCAAGGCAATCGCACTCTAGGGAGCAAAGCTAAGAAACACACACACGCACACGTACAAATCTCTTTTCATGCAGCAGAATATTTGAAATTGCGCGCCTACTTAAGCTACGCAACACTGGCTACATCTAGTGGCAACGCTGCTCGCGTGCTTTGCTATCGCTAAGACTATCGCATGCGCAGTGCACAATGGCTGTGAGAGAACTTGTTCGGAACTAGTTAATTGAAGCGGTAATTTTAAAAATATTTAAAATTGTATATTAAAAATATGAACATTATGACTGTAAATAAACAGTATTATTTAATTTATTTCAGTTAAATATATTAATTAAATAAGCTAGTCAATGTATAAATGAATATAGTCCTCCTTTCTTGCAGCTGAATTTTAACTAGCCTCAAATTTCACAAATCAGCAAAATTACACATTTAGCTAAATTGAATGTGTTGCCTGGTTATATAAAGCGATTATAAAACCCGCCTTCCGCTTGCCATGAACACGCAAAACTCATATAAACATATTGTAATTAAAACTGTCAAAGTTCAGGGCGAAGGTTAAAGTGCATGCAATTTTAATTAAGCTTTAATTGTCGTTAGAAAAGGGAGCTCCGAGCTAGCTGCGCACACACAAGATGGTAAGAGAAAAGCCATTAGCAGTGGACGAAAATTAGTGAGAGCAGAGGAAATATGAATACGCTATATGCTGAAAGAATATTAATTTAATAAATTATTCAGATTTTATTATTTTATTATTTATAAATATTTGTGAATTATTTGTTTTATACTAATTATTATTTTTTATTTGTTTTTTATGCATTCACTTTGTAACATGTTTATTCACGCTTAATCGAACCTATACATCCTCTGTATGGCAACTCTTATTTAATTACAGTTAGTCGACTAACGCTACCAGCAAATGCGCAACACAAACAGCGAGACATCATAAATACTGCAATGTCCAGCGGACATGCGACCCCTTGGCGAAGCAAGGAAGAACGAAAAAATGGGCAGGTGAAAAATGCACTTTGGATTTTGCATTTGCAATGCAAAATAAGTCGGTTGCGACATCGGCTTCGCATACGCCCTAAACGCCACAAATAAAAACTAATGATTTTCACATTATACCGAAAGTCGGGAAAAGTCGGAAAACTTGCACGCAATCAAACGCAGTCAGAAGCGAACATTTGCCTCGATTGTTTGATTGCATGCAACATTTAGAATTCAAATAGTCGGCAATTAATTGAATGCGCTTACCAAAGTGTGCAAGGAGAACGAATTTATTGGAATTGTTTCTCTTTCCAGGGTATTTTCCAGTCGATAAGCTGCTTGGCTCAGCTTTTTTCGCACCAATTTGTTAAACATGTTGTCTGGCGTGAATATGATGAGCTGTAATGGCTCCCACAAGGCACGAGGCGAATAACACAATTCACAATTATAATTCACTGATATTTATTAATATCGTCACTTAAAAAAAAATTAAATTTCGTGGAATTTTACTTCATACGCGTCACTTTAAAATTCGCGAATTATAACTGTAAATTTCTTAAACAATGTATGCAGCTCAATAAGAAACGTTACACTGGTAAAGCAAACAATCTAGGTATGCAGCAACATATGATATATTTATTATATAATTTTAATTATAGACCATTAAACTATGTTAATTATTTCACTTTTGATATTATGCTCAAAATATACATATTAAATGTTTCAAAACAATATAATATTTAATTTACGCGGGCTCTCCTTTGCTCATCTGTTGCTATTTATGCTCACAGACGTGCGTGAGCAGCATACTAGTTTAAATATATGGAAAACATATGACAGATAGTGCTGCCACCATGTCAAACCGGCATGAAGTGCCAAATACATGCCCACGTTTTGTAAACAATAATAAAGATTATGTTGAGCTGGCAGCACTGTCAGTGCAATTGCGTTATTTAGTTGACAAAAATGTAAATCAAAGCAAGTTCGCTTTAAAATAGAACAAAAAATATTTAATTAATACATCAAAAAGCAATTGGCTTTCGTGGCACGCATGGCCAGTGTGTGATTCGCTAACGACCGTAAAAAAGGCCACGAAAAATTTACAGCGAAACGATATAAAAGTTATTTGAACGTCAGCGCCAGGGCTCAGTTTTACATGAGCAGCGGGCAGAGCAACGCGCGAGGACGAGCTGCAATAGCAGCAGCTGCAGTTGGCAATTGTGGTCGAAGACATTCTTGGCGTGACTGCGGCGCATTAAATCAACGTGTGAAACACAAACCGGAAGTGCAAGCCCGACCCAGGCACCGCCCTCTACCCTGACCCCGACCCTTGCGGCGACCCCGATCCTGAACCTAGACCTGTGCCCGATCCTGTGCAACTGGTGGTCGCGTCATGTCTGTCGCCGTCTATGCCTGGGTAAGTGTGTGTCTGTGTGTGTCTGTATGTGTGTTGGTGTCATTTGCATTGCAAATTAATGAGTGATTTCCTCTTTCGGCTTTGCTGCGCACAGGGCGCCAATTCTCACGGTCAGCTCGGCCTTGGCTACGAATCGGAGCTCTGCATGACACCGCAACGCCTATCAAAATGCTCATTTGTGCCTCAGCTGGTGCGCTGCATACGCGGCGGCGGTGGTCATGTCCTAATCCTCGATAGCAATGGACGTCTGCACGCCTGCGGCTGGAATAATCGCGGCCAATTGGGCCTAAACTCGGACGACGAATGCCATAGCGAGTTCTCCATGGTGCCCACGGAATTCTTTGAAGTATACTTCACCATATATATATTATTTAACTTCTATACTATATAAATTCCATAATCTTCCCGGTAGGAAGTACCTGTGGAGTTCGTCAGCTGTGGCTGGGATATATCGGGCGCTATAACCTTGACTAAACGCCTCTATGTCTGGGGATCAAATGCGTTTCAGCAGCTTGGGATTTGCCAGCGCGGCTTTATGGCTGTGCGCAGGCCAATGCCTGTGCGTCTGCCGCGCGAGGAGGCGGCACAAAGGATTAGCTTTGGTCTGCGCTTCTGTGCGGTGCTCACCCAGGATCAGAAAATCTATATATTTGGGCGTTTGCGCATCATGGATCCGCCACCCATTGAA
Organism: Drosophila arizonae; assembly: GCF_054131065.1. NCBI lineage: Eukaryota > Metazoa > Arthropoda > Insecta > Diptera > Drosophilidae > Drosophila > Drosophila arizonae. The sequence goes on from NC_142923.1 coordinate 3,365,129, forward strand.
CTGGATATTACAGCGACATCGCTGCATCGCTGCAATGTCATGAAGATCCAGCTGCACAATCCCAACGAGCTGCGCATTGTTTCCCTAGTCAGTGGCCAGAATCACATGCTGCTCAAGTGCGTGAATCTGGAAGCGGGCGGCAGCAGACGTATCATCGCGCTGGGAGACAATAAGTTTGGCCAATCGAATGCCTTTCAGTTCGAAGAGGATGTGCGCCAGCTTGCCGTCGGCTGGACGCACAATGCAGCCCTGTTGAAGACCAATAGCATTTTGCTCTGGGGTCGCAACTGCTATGGCCAGCTGGGCACGGGTGAGTTCTGCGAGCAGCGAGCGACGCCAACGCCATTGCAGCTCCGCTTGGAGGAGGGAACGACACCGGCACGCCTACACATGGGCGCGGAGCATGGACTGCTGCGTACCACAGGTGGCGAGATCTATACCTGGGGCTGGAATGAGCACGGCAATTGTGGAAATAATGCTACGGAAAATATGTGAGATGAAGATGAAGATGAAAATCATTTAGAAATGGAAAATAGAACAATTAGAAAAGAGAAAATATATTTAGAAATTTAGAAAAAGAATACAGAGAGTTACAAGTTATAAGAAGAGTCTGATAAGAGTAAGCTATAGGAAGTTCATATGGCAGATATCGTATGAAAATATATTGAGATACGCAATGATTATAGCAGAACTAAAACCTCTAGTAAATTACAGCAACGATAGTATATATTTCTGTTGGCATTTAAGCCAAGTATTTCAAGTCAGCATCTGAAGCTCTCTTTAACAAATTTATGAATACGTAGAAAATCGACAAATCATAAAAAATCTAAATCTATTATAATTAAACACTTTTTTTTTTAATTCTTTCGACCTCTAACATTTCTCCACTCTACTTTCAGCTGTGTTCCAACTTTATTGAAGCTGCCGGGCTACGCAAAGCTGGCTGGATCGGGCGCTGGATTTTGTTATGCGATTGTGGAAGAAGCTGATGAAGAAACTTCAACAACTTCTTGAAAACGCTTCTGCTAGACTAAGCTTGAACTATTTTTAACATTGTTTTTTTGAATGTTGTTTTAATTATGTAATAAAAATGCGTATTGTTATGTACGCAATTTGTTGCTTAGTTAATTCGAGCTGATTTTTTTTTATGAATTAAAGATTGTAGAAACATATTAGGAAGGCTGTTGAGAGAATACAAGTAAATGTCCCAGACGAGACTTGACTAGGATGGAATTGAATAAATAATCTATCAAAAAATTAAAAAGCTCGTACTACGTATGGTATAGACGAGTATATATGTATGTATGTAAAATGTAAAGTCCCTACCATTTGTAGATTACGTGATGGCTGTGTTCATATGAGCGGATGGACGAATCAAGTCAGCTCGTCGCCCTGCTCAAAAATATATATGTACTTACTTTACCTTATGGGGTATGTCACGTCTCTTTTGTCTGTAACCTACATTTTCACATGATTATACTCCCATCTCAAATGGGCTCCCGAAGCTCAACTACTTTTTACTCCAATCCATTCACCTTCGTCTTTATATTTATTTACTTGTTTAAAATCCATCTAGAGCTTTTATTCGAAAATAACTGCCGCATTTTCCTACCCATCCCATCCCTATTTAAATATCGATAGCATGTCGCATTTTATTATCGTCAAGCTTGTGAAGCTCAAGGTCACCAGTGGTGCCCATTCAAAAATTTTCAAAATTTTCAGCGCCCTGCCAAAAAATATATACATTACCTTATGGGTTATCTTATGGGGTCTGTCACGTCTCTTTTGTCTGTAACATACATTTTCACATGATTATACTCCCATCTCAAATGAGTTCACGAGCTGCAACTACTTTTTACTCCAATCCATTCACCTTCGTCTCCATGTTTATTTACTTGTTTAATATCCATCTAGAGCTTTTATTCGAAATTAACGGCCACATTTTCCTACCCATCCCATCCCTATTTAAATATCGATAATAAGTAGCATTTTAATATCGTCAAGCTCTCGTCACCAGTGGTGCCCGTTCAAAAATATTCAACTCTCAGTCTAGGTGAATGACAGTCTCTGTTTTAAACAGACAAATGACAGAGAAAATTTGTCGGGGAATATATGCCAAAAAAAGGAAAAACTAAATAAATAATTAGAAGTCAAGTCAGAGAATTCGATTGGATAGCATAAACACATGCGATTGCTATAAACAAAAGCCCAAACGTAGATCGAGCCTCAGTCCGAACGTAGAGCTTGCGCAGGGGAGCAGAGCTGCGTCTGCTGTGATAGAAGAAGGCGGACTTCGAGCGAATGGATGCGCACGGTGCCAAACGAGCAGCCGAGCGTAAGTTGACTCCACGTAAATAAAGTAGATCGACTTATTGTGGAACTCCATTTGATTCCCTTTCTTTCTTCTGTTCACTTCTCTGGGTTTTTCCTTCGCTCTCTCTCTCTCGCTTTCTCTGTGCAGCCAACGCGTACGAGCAGCTGGCCAAGAAGATCTGGCGTCCCACCGTAGCCGATTCGCAATCGACCATGCCCACCCATCTCAATGAGCATGGCGCTCCGCCCAAAGCTGACTCGGAGCCCAAGGCTGAGCCGAGCCCAGCAGCGACATCTGGTTTCCTAAACGAGGTACTCATTGCCCTCTATGGCGACACTACGGGACATCCGGAGAATGGCAGCTTCAGCTACCACAAGGCAGCCGAGCACTATGCTTTACATGGTGGGGATTATCTAATGCAGCAACCGGCGCCGAGCTTTGCCGGCGAAGGGGGAGGCGTGGCCCAGAAGGCGCCGCCGCCGCCAGGCTTCGAGCGTGGAGCCAAAGCGCTCTACGATCGCAAGCATCAGGCTGTAGTAGGGCATAATCCACGCCCAGGATCTGTAAGTAAATGATTACATTTCCATTTTTTTTTTTGCTTTTTTTTTTTTTATTTGAAAATATAGAGTAATTCTTAAAATGTCAATAGGTTAGGTTTCAACAAATATTTATACAAAACGAAAATATTTGAAATTCATACAAAAAATGTCATTTAATTAATTTCTATTAAATGTTTTTTACTGTTTATACTTAAACTAAAAACTTAACTTTTTATTTAACAAAAATAGTTAGCAATATTTAAAAACATTTTAATTTTTTTTACCAATTTTTTTTAAAATATATATTAACAAAAAATAGAAATGAAAATTAATTTTAAACAAACTAAATTGGACCAAAATAGATTAAGTTTTTTTCTTTTTTTATTTTTTTTTTTATTAGTAATTACAAAATTTTTAGTTTTTTAAAACTATTTCATTGTGTACTCAATTTAAAATATACTTTCAGGCCATTTATTATGTTTTTATAAATGTTAACAAATCAATTACTGTGAAATATAAATGTATAATCTACAATTTTGATGTGTTTTAATTTGTTCAATTATTTTAAATTGAGAATACAAATTTAAAAATAAAAAAAGTCTTATTTGAAAAATACTAATAATTATTTGTAAAAAATTATTTAGACTGATTTTTTTTTCTGTATTTTCGTATTTTTTACAAATTCGGAAACTAAACTTTTGTATACGATTTTCATATGTTTTTAAAAATCCAAACTATTTTTTTTTTTTAATTACCTAGCCAAAAGTTTATTTGTATGGCATACATGTATATTGATTTAATATATGATATCTTGCAGAGCTGCGCTTACAATCAAATGCTGTCGGGTTTGCAGCACGCGCAATGCTCGCATGGGGGCGGTGATGTTAGTGGACAGCTGGGGCGTGGCCAGGCGGGTAGCGTATCCATGAACGAGTTGTCGCAGCTCTATCTGCAACTGCTGCAGCACCAGTTGCCACAGCAACAATCACAGCAGCAACAGCACCTAGTTACTGGCGGCTCCAGCAACATGTCCATGCCCATCTATGGCATGGCCACGGGCAATGCGAACGATATCACTCAGATGTATGCTCAGCTGTTGGCTGCCAATTTGCGTCAGAATGCCACGCAGCACCAACAGCAGCAGATGCACCAACAGCAGCAACAGCATTTGCAACAACAGCAGCAGCAGCAACAGCAGCAGCAACAGCAGCAGCAACAACAGCAGCAACAACAACAGCAGCAGCAACAACAGCAACAGCACCAACAGACGTCCAGTGCAGCTGCTGCTGCTATACTCTATGAGGCTATGCTGCAGCAACGTGCTTTGCAGCAACATCAGCTGCATCAGCAGCAGCTGCAACAGCAGCAACAACAGCAGCGCGCTCCGCGTGGCATCTACGGCGGCAACTTTACAACTTCATCCAGCAAGCCTTCAACTCCGGAAAACAAATAATTCAGAAGAAATCTATTGAAATTTATTTAATTACAATTAATCAGATTGTTTTGTATGCAGTTCTCGTTTTGCAGGTTTTCTCGATCATTCACTTTCTTTTTTTTTTTTTGTATTTTAAATTTGCCAATTTGTTCGTCAAAAATCATTGAATTTTATCAGTCTATGGAACGCTTCTAAATTTTTAACATGAAAGAAAAATTATAAAAATAGAAAATTTTAAATTATAATTGGTAAAATTATAATTATATTGTAGTATCGCGCGAACAAATTGTTTATTGACTGATAAAAACAAATTTAAGAATCAATTAATATTACATTTTTTCTTAAATTTTAAATCCAGTCGTATTGCTGATATTTAAAAAATTTTTCAACTGTTAAACAAAAGTTTAATGAATAACTGTTATATATAATATATATTATGAATAACTGTTATATATAATATATATTAAATTTTATATATATATATTTTTTTTTTTGAAATGCAGTCATATTTTAGGTGGTATTGTTTTTGAGAACCATTGTCAGCTATTAGAATGAAATTTAAGATTACGAAGAATTTAAGTATTATTTTTTATACTTTTAATTTTAAATGAAGTCATTTTTTAAAAATTGTTCTTGCTATTTTTATAAACTTTGGTTGGCTAATAAAAACCAATTTAGAAAAACAATTGATATATTTTTTTTTAATGCAGTGAAAGTTTAATTTATTTTTTTGGATTGACTAAAAATAAAAAAATAAAAAAAAAATATTATGAATAAATTTATATATATATATATATATATAAATATTTTTTTTTTTTTTTTTTTTTTTAATTTTTATTTAAAATGCAGTCATATTTTTTTGGTATTTTTATAAACTTTGTTTTATATAGATTCGCATTTGTTTCTCAATTAAAATGTTCGGGGCAAATCAAACGTTGCTTAGGCGACAGGTGCAAAGCCGACGCGATTCTCTCCGAAATCGAACTGAGTATAGAACTGTCCAATGAAGACATCGCCCAGGATCCAGAAGTCGGTGTTGATGTACGTGAAGCTGGACATGCAGTAGGTCGTGTTGTACTCGGTAAAGCTGCTGATGTAGGCAGACGGGGGCAGGCTGAAGATGGTGCCGCCAATGTTGAATTTGAGCGTGGGCAACGAGCTCACCGTGGAGCAGTCGACATAGTAATCCCCGTCCATGAGATAGCCGCCAATGACCTGATTGAGCATTGTGTAGGCGCTGCCGGGGCAGGCGAGCAGAGAGGTGCCCGTATCGGCGATCGCCTGACAATTGTAGCAGACCACATAGCCGCCCATCTCGGCGCTATTGACGACGAATTGCCAGTAGCCCTGCTGGACGACCGACACATAGGTCAAATTGCCGCTGAAGAGCTGCGAGTCGATGCCGCCCAGGACCAGCTGGCCTCCAGCCTGAGCGGAGCCATCGCGCGCCAGGTAAAAGCCAAAGGTCGGCTCATCGATCAGTCGCTGCTCGTAGAGGTTGTAGAAGGGCGGCACCACATTATCCACGGCGATGCTCATGTAGCCCATGCCCAGAATGCCGTCGAAGGGCACGCCCGTGAAGCTGCCGTTGGGCTGGGAGATGGCCTCCCCGAAGGTCTGACTGGCAATGCTCAGGCCATTGATGGTGACGGTGTCCGTGGACAGGAAGCCGGTCAGACTGCCCGTACCGTACTGTATGGAGAAGCTCTCGCCATTGGGCACATAGGTGCTCGAGGCACTGGAATTGTACTGATTGTGGTTCTGGCAGGCCACGTCGGTGGACAAGCACTGCACCGAGGGCACCCACAGATTCGAGGAGCCCGTGTCGAAGACCACTTTGAAGTACTGAGGCGGTGTGCCGATGCCAATGACACCATAGTAATCCATGTTCTGATTGTTCGACAGCGTCTCGATCACATATTCGTTGCTATCCTCCTCGCTGCTCGAGTCGTCATAGCTGGGCGCCACATAGTCCGGCACGTAGAGCGCCTGCTGTGGGTGGTATTTCTGATTCAGGGCCCGTGTCGCCGCCTTGTGGTGCGCCCGCGTCCGCTTGTGCTCGTGCTTGTGTATGGGTATGCGATGCACCTCGGCCCCGATCAGGGCTACGATGCCCAGCAGCAGGAGCAGGCTTGAATACTTGAACATTTTCTATTAATTGGGTGTTTCTTTTATAAACTTTCAACTCTTTCGTAGCCTTGACTTGGCCACTCTAACGGGCATTGCGAATGGACTGGCCTTTTATATAGGCCACTGCTGCGATAGGGTAAAAATTTTGCAGCAATGATATCGTTGCGATAAAATTATTTTAAATTTATCATTAAATGTGACATAATTGATAAATCAGTTGATTGATAGTTAGATGAGCATACAGTGAGCGAAAAACTTGTTTGTAAGCATATTTTTTCAGAATTTTTTATAGATAGCCCGAGAACTTTGATAGATTATAGATTTAATTTTTTATTAAATTTGTAGTAATATTATTATAAATATAAATATTATTATAAATATTTTTATTTATTTATTATTATTATTATTATTATTATTTTTTTTTTTTTTTTTTTTTTTTATATGATAAACTTCTGTCTGTCAAGTTAGGATTTTTGTCTAAGGTATTTTTATATTTATTTCGTAAGAAAAAAAATTTGTTTTCAGTTTATTAAAAATATCTGAAGCTGAAGAATATTTCTGTCTCTGTTGCTCCAACTCATTCATGGCCTTATTCCTCTATGGCATGAGTAATAATAAATAGAATATAAAATATAATATAAAAATAATAAAAATAATATAATTTAAAAATAGTTATAATATGAATAATAGATATAACAATAATAATAATAATAATAATAATAATAATAATAATAATAATAATAATAATCAATATGAATAAAAATTTCTCGCAGTGTAGTCATAACATAACCTGCGCTAAAATTGCACGTGTTAAGCTCTGGCATTATCATTCGTCTCGAAATTAATTGAGCAAATGCCAAATGCCATTTATTACGCATTGTTCTTGAGAATGTAAAGAAAAGTAATTCATTTCAGCGCCGTAAACAATGAAATTGTGTAGAAATTCGATGAGTGCAATGCGACATTATCAAACAAGTAAGAAAGCTCTAGTCGAGACTGCTCGACTACGAGACCCCCTGAACCCTTGGAGCAATAGATATTTTAATAATTTTTCGCGTCTTTCAGCTTACACAAGAAACACGCACACACACACACACAGGCATACATACACACACACGCATACAGACACACATACACACACACACACACACGCATACATACACAAGCGCATACACACACACACATACACATACACACACACATACACAAACACATACACACACATACACAAACACATACACACACAAGCACCCACGCATAAACGCATGGGCTGCAGTGTGCGCTTACTATGAGAACTTAATTGTTTAATAACTTTTTTTATGGACGTACGATCTTCATGAAACTTTCAGATTATGATTATAACATGGATATGCATGTAATTGCCAAAGCACAAGTCTCTAGTATTTGAAATACGCTTTTTACAAAAGTGAGGGTGAGGGGGTGAATTTAAGGGTGGGGGTAAATTTTAACAAAAACCGAAATTGTATAAATTGCATATAAGCATACATTCAAAATTTGGAGACTCTAGCAATAAAGGTGTAGAAGATATAATTTTATAACTGGTTTTCGATAAGGTTTTTTATCGATAAAAAAAGATCGGGATGAGTTATCGAATTTTAATGATAAACTTGATATGCGCGCTGTAATTACGGACATTCTAAAAAAAATTTGAAGTCTCTAGCTCTTATATCTTCTGAAATCGACGCGTTCATACATACGGACAGACGGACAGACGGACAGACGGACGGACGGACAGACGGACAGACGGACAGACAGACGGACAGGGCCAAATCAACTCAGCTCGTCGCCCTGATCAAGAATATATATACTTTGTGGGGTCTGCCACGCCTCCTTCTGCCTGTTACATACATTTCAACAAAACCATTATACCCTGATTTCCCATTGAAAATGGGTTCAGGGTATAAATATGGAAAGCGTAAGCAAACAATCGACTAGAATGTTTACAAATGAGTTTGGCGCATTGTGATAAACAAATTAAGTTTATTATATTCTCATACATGATATGTTAAGTGATATGAAAAGTGTTGATCATAAATACATTTAAAGACAAGTGAGAACGTTGCAGTCGGGCGATACCGATTGCAGAATACTCATTCACAGCCCAAACGCTATCAACCAGAGTATACATACATATGTACATCCATATGTATGTATGTATGTATGTAGAGTGTAATTTTCTAGTCTAGTGCGAAACAAAAAACAGGGTATGATCCCATTAAAATTGCAAAATCATCGACAGCTTTGCCTTTTATATCTAGTACATCTTAAAGGCTAAGATCTTCAAATTACATGTGTATATAATTTATACAATTTGGATTTGTATTATATTTTGAATACTGGCTCCAAGCTAGCAGCAGATCATGTACACACACTCATCGTATATTCTATGCGTAGAGAGAGAAGCGCGCCTTTTCTCACATTCTTAGAATTTCGATTGATTTCTGGATTTTCTAGCCTTTACTTTAGTTTTTTCAGGTGACGCTCTGTTATGAAGTTATTCTATTTTTATTTTCTTTATTATGATCATATTTCATATATCATATTTCGTTTTTTATAAAATATTATTGGGAAGGTGCGAGCTTGAATGAATGACACTTAATATTTCTTTTTCTGTGTATGCACACATAAATGCGTACTCTAGCATATTCTAAGAATCTCAGTTGCCATTGATTTGTCTTTGCATTGTTTTTGAATTTCCAACCGTTACACTGGCGTTTCTCTGCTATTTGGCGTCATAACAATAATGTTATTTCGCAGAATCATAGAATACAAAAGAAGTCAAAAATTACAAAAATTGGCTATTTTCAAAGAGCTTTTCGTGGGATTTGAACTCGCACCCAAGCCAAATAGCATGTTTGTCAGAATAACTAAAGTGAAGATCGCCGGCGCCTCTGCCTACAACACCGCCGCGTCGTTTCGAACAACAATAATTAAACCGAAATGACATTATTGTTATGACGCCACATAGCAAATCGCAATTGAGATTCTTAGAATATGCCAGAGTACGCATTTATGTATGTGTGCATACACACATACAAATGAGCGCACGTGAATATGAATTAGGGTGGAATGCTTGATGCTATGCGTGCAGACTTACATACGTACATGTGCATACATACATACATATGTATGTATGTATACATATTAATATACATACATACATCTGTATGTACACGCTTATGTATGTATGTATATGCATTTGAGGGCTATTTAAGACTAAGAAAAAGAATAGTATTGGTGCCATTCATTCAAGCTCGCAGTTTCCCAATAAAATATCTATTTAATAAAAAACGAAAAATGAAATATGATCAGCTACTAGCTAAAGTAGAGTAACTTCATAAGAGAGCGTCATCAGACAAAACTACAGTAACGGCTAGAAAATCCAGAAATCAATCGAAATTCTTAGAATATGCAAAAGGCGCGCTTCTGTCTGTACGCATAGAATAGACGATGGTGTGTGCACATGATCTGCTGCTAGCTTGGTGCCTGTATTCAAAATATAATACAAATCCAAATTTTATAAATTATATACACATGTAATTTGAAGATCCTAGCCTTTAAGATGTACTAGATATAAAAGGCAAAGCTGTCGATGACTTTGCAATTTTAATGGGATCATGCCCTAGACTTGAAAATTGCACTCTACGTACATACATACATACATACATACATACATACATACATACATATGTATGTATGTATACCCTGGTTGACAGCGTTTAGGCTGTAAATGAGTATTCTGCAGTCCCTATCGCCCGACTGCAACGTTCTCACTTGTTTTTTTCTGTAATTTTGTATGTGAAAATATATACTTACATACATACCTATGTATGTATTTTATACTTATTTATATCCTGTAGAGACCTTTAAAATATTATTATCATCATTCTAGTCTGTCAGTATAGAAAATGATGAATATTGATAAAGCCAAAATAATATAATTGTAAAATATGTATTTACATACATACATACATATAATCAGTAAAGATAAGAATTTTTGCAGTTGAGCGTTACCGAGTGCAAAATACTCATTCATAGCTAAAACGCTGTCAGGTAAAATTTTCAATTTGCCACGCCCCCAATGGGGCTATATATAGTATATAGATTTTTTATTTTAAATAACAGGACTAAAGGAGATGGGCGTATATATCCGATATGTATGTTATTGATTTTGGTATGTCAACTCGAGCATTTATTGCTAATTTCGAGTCTCTATAATGGTTTCTTAGAAACTTTAAGATATACTTTCCAATTTGCGACGCCCATAGTGGGTGAGTAGGGAAAATCTAGAAGCTATATAGCTCGACACTTTAAGTCTTTTCAAGTCTCTATTTATCTTCATACGGATGGCATGAACAAAACCAATATAGTCACTCTACTTTCACGAATGAGTATAATACGAAAGAAAAGTAATAATTTGTTGTATTAAATTTATTAGACTATGCGAAAGAGAAATACAAAATGTTTGCTATTTAAATGGGAAGTGCTCGTACTTCTATATTTTGGGTGCGATGCCAATGCGCTTGTACTCCATGTCGAACTCCATGTAGAAGGGGCCCATGAAGACATCGCCGAGCACCCAGAGGTTGTTGTAGTCAGTGCCGCTGTCGTCCTCGAGCTCGGCGCTGCCCTCCTCGAGGCTGGTGAAGCCGGAGACGCAGACGTTGTTGAAGCGCACAATGTAGTCCGAGGGCGAGAGAACGAAATCGCGTCGCCCAATGTTGAAGGTGAGCTTGGGCAGGCTGGGCAGACGGGAGCAGGGCAGCGTGTAGACGCCCTCGCGCTTGTCCGCCACCGTCAGGCCGAGCTGGGCATTGATGCTGCGCAGCACCGCCGGTGGCGCCACAATCAGCGAGGTGCCCACATCGACCACGGCCTCGCACTTCTTGCACAGCTGATTGTCGCCCAGCTCGATGCTAGCGACCGTGATCTGCCAGTAACCGACCTTGGAGAGCGGCACAAAGGTCATGCAGCCGCTGTACAGAGTGGGATCACTCGGCCCCAGCAGCAGCTTGCCCCCGGATGGATCTATTTTGCCCGTGTTGTCGCGATTCAGGTAGAACGAGAAGGTGGGCTGAGCAATCAGCTCCTGCTCAATGATGTTGTACATGGGCGGCGTGACGCCATCGACTGCGATCTCCTTGAAGCCCAGCCCGAAGATGCCATCGAAATTGGACTTGTGGAAGACGTTCGGCGGCAGCGTCGTGATCTCCGCAAACGTCTGCTCCTTGATCTCCAGCCCGGCCAGCTTCACGGTGTCCGTGGAGAGGAAGCCCTTCAATATGGTCGGCTGATTGTTGCGCGTGGCGTACTGGATCTGAAAGGCGCTGCCATTGGCCCGGTAGCTGCTCGAGAGGGTGTTGTCGTACCGCTGCAGATGCAGGCAGCTCTCTGGCGGACACTGGATCGAGGGTACCCACAGGTTCGCGGAGGCCGTATCGAAGAGTATCTTGAAGGTCTGGTTGCTGCCGATCGTGATGTTGCCAAAGTATTCCGTATTGTACGCATTGACCAGGGGCAATTTCACGGTGCTCTCATCAGCCTCAATTTGGGTCGACATTAGGCGCAATGGCCCTCGTCTCACGCGGATCTTGAACTTGGCCAGCAGTGCTGGTATTTCGTATTGTAGCAATTTGAATCGATCCTCGTTCCTCGTTTCCCTGCGCAAACTGATCTGATGCGGCCGATGATGCCGCCTCGTGTGTCGCCTCGTCTGTCGCTTCGCCTCGCCGCCGGGCAGCTGCAGCTGCAGCAGCAGCAGCACCGTCAAAGCCAAACCCAACAGCCAATTGCAGTGCATCGTCGCTCGAGTGTGTCTGGCTATTGACCCAAAGCTCACGTATTTATAACAAATACAGCCCAATATATGCCGAAAACTATTTCATGCTGCGGCGTGCAGCTGTTTATCTCAGCTATTTCGCATGCCATGCGAGAGGACCGAAGATCGGCTCAGCTGAAGCTGAGGAACGTGCTGCGGATGCATTTAGGCAATAATTTATTATTCAATTTAAAATAGGCTTTTGAATATATCAATTCTATTTTTTTAAATATTTTTATTTTACTTTTCCTTACTAATATTTTATAAACATTTGCATAAGGCATAGAAGGTCTGCTTAAGGCGAAAATAAATTTATAATTAAATTAATTATTAAATTAAATCTTTTATTCCAAAATAAATATATGAATAAAAAAATATGTAAAAAATATTTTATCTAAGAATTGGCTTATAAATATATCAATCATATTTTTTAAAATTATATTTTTTACTTTTTAATAATAATATTTAAAATTATTTTTGCACAAAATTTACAACATAGTCTGCTTAAGGCATAAATAAATTAATATTTATAAAAATAATTTTTTTTATTTAAAAATTTTTTTTTTTAATATTTCTATTTAATGATATTAACAAACAAATATGTATAACATTTTTTGTTCACATACAATTCGTTAATTAATACGCTTGAGGTTTTTTCAGTCATTATTATACAATAAATTTTGTATTTTTGTTATTTTATTTATTTGTTCAGTATAGATTTTTTTCTTAATGTTACTTATTATTTATTTAAAATATTTTTGTATAACAATTATGGTTAAATTTTGATATACATGTTTCTTGCCTGATGTTAATTATAATTCTAAAATCGCCCTCTTGTGTTGGCCATTGACTCCAGTGCGCCATCTATGAGCCAACCGGCCTGAGCTGCCAGCCCTTGCATTACCAGCACGCGGCGCCATCTATTGCGGAGTAGCATAGTACTACGGGAATAGCAAAGACAGAAACCAGTTAGAAGCGAGTAATTAAATTATTAAAAATTCAGTTACTATTCAATAAATAAAAAAATATTTTAAAAATATATATTATAAAAAAAAAAAATAATAATTATGCATTATTAAAGTATATAAACTAATGTAACAAAAATCCTAAAGTATTTGTAAATTAAAGTGAGCAAAATGTAATTAAAAGAGTTTTTGAATTACCTTGAATTACCATGCATTTTAAGAAATTTAATTTAATTTAATATCACTACAAGTATTTATATATATTTTATGAAATTTGCATTATTATTGATCTAAATGAGCATTAGCTTATTTTAAATTAGAATTAATTTCCAACAAAATTGATATTGATGTCAAGTTTGCATTCATGAAAGTCCCTGATCCCAATGCCAGCAAACTATAAGCAGTCAAGTAACAACTTCAAAGGACTTCTGTGACTCTTTGAGTCACAAGAGAAATGCAGCTACAAGTGAAGCAGTTGGCCGAGACTTTTTGGCCAATAAGAAGCGAATGGAAAGTGATTGCAAAAGTTTTCACGCAGCCAGCCGCCGTCGACTCATTGACGCTTCGAATATGCCAAGTTTTATTTGCTAATTGCAGCTGAAGCAAGGAGAGGGGCTGGGTGGTGGAGGAGGAGGAGGTGGGGGTGCCGCTAGAGGTTGGGGCTGTTGCAGTGTAAACAGCCGCAAGCGAAAAACTTCCAAATCGAATGCTGGCCAAGAGCTATAGATAGAGCCAGAGAACTAATAAAGAGAGAGTGAGAGAGAGAGAGAGAGTGTGTGTGAGGGAGACAGCGAGCAGAGCTGTGACAACGTTTACTGAAATCACACAAAAAACCGCCGCCGGTGGGCAAAAAGTTTTCCACAGAAAATTCGAAGGCAACGTTTTTCCGCAAATTTCTTCAACACAACTTCACTCGCTCCATGATGGGCGGGGGCGGGTGCGGGGGGCGTGGCCTGTGTCTGTAATTGAATTTGCGTCAAGTTCTATTAAGTGGCGTAAACTTTTGGCCTGCGGAATTGAACTTGGCGCCCAGCCGCATGTGCATTTTTCATATATGTTTATCGCACTGTTCAATAAATAAATGTGTTCCTCCCTCGTCCCTTGCCCATCCCCTTGCAGACATCCCCTCTCGCAGTACCTGCAATGAGTCGCTGCCACTTTGTTTGGGCCACGGCCGCCTTTTGCTGACAACTCGGCGCAATGAAAGTGACTGCAAAACGGTTTTTTTTTTATGTTGTATTTGTAGTTGCTTTTTAATACTCGCTCAAGCGAGTGCAAGTGGAGCATATTAGTTAGTTATTGTAGACGTCATATGTCAGAGAGTTGTTAATTTGGAGCACATAACAGATAAATAAGTAAATAGTTTCGATATGATATATTTTATAATATTTAGCTTACTCTATTTTTACAGAGTAAATTAAACTATTTTCATTTAAGCTGAATTCTTCATATTATTAATAATGTTATTTTATTTCATCAAAATTAATATAATTTAAATATAATACTTTAATACTTTATAAATACTTTATTTTTTTGCAGTAAATACAACTATTTTTATTGAAGATGTATACTGAATATATTAAAAATAATAATTTAATTAATGTAATAAAAAAATTAAAAAATTATAATAATTAATATAGTTATAATAAT